>NW_027457305.1:0-137742 GCF_040206685.1 Ascaphus truei
AGAGAGAGAAGGGAGAGAGAGAAGGGAGAGGGAGAGAGAGAGGTAGAGGGAATGACGAGGGAGTTATAAGGGAGAGGGAGAGAGAAGGGAGGGGGAGAGAGAGAGAGAAGGGAGTGGAGAGAGAGAGAAGGGAGAGGGAGAGCGAAGGAAAGGGGAGGGGAAAGGAAAAGGGAGAGAATGGAGAGATAAGGAAAAGGGAGAGAGCATGGAGAGGGAGAGAGAAGGGAGAGGATAGAGGAGAGAGAGAAGGGAGAGAGAGAGAAGGGAGAGGGAGAGACAGAGAGAAGGAAGAGGGTGAGAGAGAAGGGAAAGGGAGAGAGAGAGAAGGGAGAGGGAGAGAGAGAGAGAGAGAGGTAGAGGGAATGACGAGGGAGTTATAAGGGAGAGGGAGAGAGAAGGGAGGGGGAGAGAGAGAGAAGGGAGAGAGAGAGAGAGAGGGAGAGAGAGAGAGTGATGAGGGAGTGACAAGGAAAAGGGAGAGAGAAGGAGAGAGAAGGGAGAGGGAGAGAGGAGAGAGAGAAGGGAGAGAGAGAGAAGGGAGAGAGAGAGAAGGGAGAGGGAGAGACAGAGAGAAGGAAGAGGGTGAGAGAGAAGGGAAAGGGAGAGAGAGAAGGGAGAGAGAGAAGGGAGAGGGAGAGAGAGAGGTAGAGGAATGACGAGTGAGTTATAAGGGAGAGGGAGAGAGAAGGGAGGGGGATAGAGAGAGAGAAGGGAGTGGAGAGAAAGAGAAGGGAGAGGGAGAGCGAAGGAAAGGGGAGGGGAAAGGAAAAGGGAGAGAATGGAGAGATAAGGAAAAGGGAGAGAGCATGGAGAGGGAGAGAGAAGGGAGAGGGAGAGAGGAGAGAGAGAAGGGAGAGAGAGAGAAGGGAGAGGGAGAGACAGAGAGAAGGAAGAGGGTGAGAGAGAAGGGAAAGGGAGAGAGAGAGAAGGGAGAGGGAGAGAGAGAGGTAGAGGGAATGACGAGGGAGTTATAAGGGAGAGGGAGAGAGAAGGGAGGGGGAGAGAGAGAGAAGGAGAGAGAGAGAGGGAGAGAGAGAGAGTGATGAGGGAGTGACAAGGAAAAGGGAGAGAGAAGGGAGAGAGAAGGGAGAGGGAGAGAGGAGAGAGAGAAGGGAGAGAGAGAGAAGGGAGAGGGAGAGACAGAGAGAAGGAAGAGGGTGAGAGAGAAGGGAAAGGGAGAGAGAGAGAAGGGAGAGAGAGAAGGGAGAGGGAGAGAGAGAGAGTGATGAGGGAGTGACAAGGAAAAGGGAGAGAGAAGGGAGAGAGAAGGGAGAGGAGAGAGAGAGAGAGAAGGGAGAGAGAGAAGGAGAGGGAGAGACAGAGAGAAGGAAGAGGGTGAGAGAGAAGGAAGAGGGTGAGAGAGAAGGGAAAGGGAGAGAGAGAGAAGGGAGAGGAGAGACAGAGAGAAGGAAGAGGGTGAGAGAGAAGGGAAAGGGAGAGAGAGAGAAGGGAGAGGGAGAGAGAGAGGTAGAGGGAATGACGAGGGAGTTATAAGGGAGAGGGAGAGAGAAGGGAGTGGGAGAGAGAGAGAGAAGGGAGTGGAGAGAGAGAGAGAAGGGAGAGGAGAGCGAAGGAAAGGGGAGGGGAAAGGAAAAGGGAGAGAATGGAGAGATAAGGAAAAGGGAGAGAGCATGGAAAGGGAGAGAGAAGTAAGAGGGAGAGAGAAGGAAGAGGGAGAGAGAAGGTATAGGGAGAGAGAAGGGAGAGGGAGATAGAAGGGGGTGACAAGGGAGAGAGGAGGGAGAGAGAAGGGAGAGGGAGAGAGAAGGAAAAGGGAGGGGAAAGGAAAAGGGAGAGAGAATGGAAAGGGAGAGAGAAGGAAGATGGAGAGAGAAGGAAGATGGAGAGAGAAGGAAGATGGAGAGAGAAGGAAGATGGAGAGAGAGAAGGAAGATGGGGAGAGAAGGAAGAGGGAGAGGGAAGGAAGAGGGAGAGAGAATGGAGAGACAAGGGAGAGGTAGAAACAAGGAGAGGGAGCGACAAGGGATAGGGAGAGAGAAGGAAGAGGGAGAGAGAGAAGGGATAGGGAGAGAGAGAAGGGATAGGGAGAGAGAGAAGGGATACGGAGAGAGAGAAGGTAGATGTAGAGAGAAGGGAGATGGAGAAAGAAGGAAGATGGAGAAGGGAGAGAGAGAGAAGGGAGAGAGAGAGAGTGATGAGGGAGTGACAAGGAAAAGGGATTGAGAGGGAGAGGGAGAGAGAAGGAGAGGGAGAGAGGAGAGAGAGAAGGGAGAGAGAGAAGGGAGAGGGAGAGAGAAGGAAGAGGGTGAGAGAGAAGGGAAAGGGAGAGAGAGAAGGGAGAGGGAATGACGAGGGAGTTATAAGGGAGAGGGAGAGAGAAGGGAGGGGGAGAGAGAAGGAAGATGGAGAGAGAAGGAAGATGGGGAGAGAAGGAAGAGGGAGAGGGAAGGAAGATGGAGAGAGAAGGAAGATGGAGAGAGAAGGAAGATGGAGAGAGAAGGAAGATGGGGAGAGAAGGAAGATGGGGAGAGAAGGAAGAGGGAGAGGGAAGGAAGAGGGAGAGAGAAGGAAGAGGGAGAGAGAATGGAGAGACAAGGAGAGGTAGAAACAAGGGAGAGGGAGCGACAAGGGATAGGGAGAGAGAAGGAAGAGGGAGAGAGAGAAGGAAGAGGGAGAGAAAGAAGGAAGAGGGAGAGAGAGAAGGGATAGGGAGAGAGAGAAGGTAGATGTAGAGAGAAGGGAGATGGAGAAGAAGGAAGATGGAGAAGGGAGAGAGAGAGAGAGAGAGAGAGAGAGAGAGAGAGAGTGATGAGGGAGTGACAAGGAAAAGGGAGAGAGAAGGGAGAGGGAGAGAGAAGGGAGAGGGAGAGAGAGAAGGGAGAGAGAGAGAAGAGAGACGGAGAGACAGAGAGAAGGAAGAGGGTGAGAGAGAAAGGAATGGTTGAGAGAGAGAAGGGAGAGGGAGAGGGAATGACGAGGGAGTTATAAGGAGAGGGAGAGAGAAGGAGGGAGAGAGAAGGGAGGGGGAGATAGAGAAGGGAGTGGAGAGAGAGAGAAGGAGAGGGAGAGTGAAGGAAAGGGGAGGGGAAAGGAAAAGGGAGAGAATGGAGAGATAAGGAAAAGGGAGAGAGCATGGAAAGGGAGAGAGAAGGATAGGGAAATAGAAGGGAGAGAAAGGCAGAGGGATAGAGAAGGGAGTGAGAAAAGGGAGAGAGAAAGAAAAGGGAGAGAGAAGGGAAAAGGAGAGAGAAGGAAAGGAGAGAGAAGGAAAAGGGAGAGAGAAGGAAAAGGGAGAGAGAAGGAAAAGGGAGAGAGAATGGAGAGACAAGGGAGAGGGAGAGACAAGGAAAGGGAGAGAGAAGGGATAGGGAGAGAGAAGGGAGAGGGAGAGAGGAGGGGGTGACAAGGGAGAGAGGAGGGAGAGAGAAGGGAGAGGGAGAGAGAAGGAAAGGGGAGCGGAAAGGAAAAGGGAGAGAGAATGGAAAGGGAGAGAGAAGGAAGAGGGAGAGAGAAGGAAGAGGGAGAGAGAAGGAAGAGGGAGAGAGAAGGAAGATGGAGAGAGAAGGAAGATGGAGAGAGAAGGAAGATGGAGAGAGAAGGAAGAGGGAGAGGGAAGGAAGAGGGAGAGGGAAGGAAGAGGAGAGAGAATGGAGAGACAAGGGAGAGGTAGAAACAAGGCAGAGGGAGCGACAAGGGATAGGGAGAGAGAAGGAAGAGGGAGGGAGAAAAGGGATAGGGAGAGAGAGAAGGGATAGGGAGAGAGAGAAGGGATACGGAGAGAGAGAAGGGATACGGAGAGAGAGAAGGTAGATGTAGAGAGAAGGGAGATGGAGAAAGAAGGAAGATGGAGAAGGGAGAGAGAGAGAAGGGAGAGAGAGAGAGAGAGAGAGAGAGAGAGAGAGAGAGAGAGAGAGAGAGAAGGGAGAGAGAGAGTGATGAGGGAGTGACAAGGAAAAGGGAGAGAGGAGGGAGAGGGAGAGAGAAGGGAGAGGTAGAACAAGGAGAGGAGAGAGAAGGAAGAGGGAGAGAGAGAAGGGAGAGAGAGAGAGAGAAGGGAGAGAAAGAGAGTGATGAGGGAGTGACAAGGAAATGGGAGAGAGGAGGGAGAGGGAGAGAGAAGGGAGAGGGAGAGAGGAGAGAGAGAAGGGAGAGAGAGAGAAGGGAGAGGGATAGACAGAGAGAAGGAAGAGGGTGAGAGAAGGGAAAGGGAGAGAGAGAGAAGGGAGAGGGAGAGAGAGAGAGTAGAGGGAATGATGAGGGAGTTATAAGGGAGAGAGAGAGAGAAGGGAGGGAGAGAGAGAGAGAGAGAGAGAGAGAGAGAAGGGAGTGGAGAGAGAGAAGGGAGAGGGAAAGCAAAGGAAAGGGAGGGGAAAGGAAAAGGGAGAGAATGGAGAGACAAGGAAAGGGAGAGAGAAGGGATAGGGAGAGAGAAGGAGAGGGAGAGAGGAGGGGGTGACAAGGGAGAGAGGAGGGAGAGAGAAGGGAGAGGGAGAGAGAAGGAAAAGGGAGCAGAAAGGAAAAGGGAGAGAGAAGGAAGATGGAGAGAGAAGAAGATGGAGAGAGATGGAAGATGGAGAGAGAAGGAAGAGGGAGAGGGAAGAAGAGGAGAGAGAATGGAGAGACAAGGGAGAGGTAGAAACAAGGCAGAGGGAGCGACAAGGGATAGGGAGAGAGAAGGAAGAGGAGAGAGAAAAGGGATAGGGAGAGAGAGAAGGGATAGGGAGAGAGAGAAGGGATACGGAGAGAGAGAAGGATACAGAGAGAGAGAAGGTAGATGTAGAGAGAAGGGAGATGGAGAAAGAAGGAAGATGGAGAAGGAGAGAGAGAGAAGGGAGAGAGAGAGAGAGAGAGGGAGAGAGAGAGAGTGATGAGGGAGTGACAAGGAAAAGGGAGAGAGAAGGGAGAGAGAAGGGAGAGGGAGAGAGGAGAGAGAGAAGGGAGAGAGAGAGAAGGAGAGGGGAGAGACAGAGAGAAGGAAGAGGGTGAGAGAGAAGGGAAAGGGAGAGAGAGAGAAGGGAGAGAGAGAAGGGAGAGGGAGAGAGAGAGGTAGAGGGAATGACGAGGGAGTTATAAGGGAGAGGGAGAGAGAAGGGAGGGGGAGAGAGAGAGAGAAGGGAGTGGAGAGAGAGAGAAGGGAGAGGGAGAGCGAAGGAAAGGGGAGGGGAAAGGAAAAGGGAGAGAATGGAGAGATAAGGAAAAGGGAGAGAGCATGGAGAGGGAGAGAGAAGGGAGAGGGAGAGAGGAGAGAGAGAAGGGAGAGAGAGAGAAGGGAGAGGGAGAGACAGAGAGAAGGAAGAGGGTGAGAGAGAAGGGAAAGGGAGAGAGAGAGAAGGGAGAGGGAGAGAGAGAGGTAGTGGGAATGACGAGGGAGTTATAAGGGAGAGGGAGAGAGAAGGGAGGGGAGAGAGAGAGAGAAGGGAGTGGAGAGAGAGAGAGAAGGGAGAAGGAGAGCGAAGGAAAGGGGAGGGGAAAGGAAAAGGGAGAGAATGGAGAGATAAGGAAAAGGGAGAGAGCATGGAAAGGGAGAGAGAAGTAAGAGGGAGAGAGAAGGAAGAGGGAGAGAGAAGGTATAGGGAGAGAGAAGGGAGAGGGAGATAGAAGGGGGTGTCAAGGGAGAGAGGAGGAGAGAGAAGGGAGAGGGAGAGAGAAGGAAAAGGGAGGGGAAAGGAAAAGGGAGAGAGAATGGAAAGGGAGAGAGAAGGAAGATGGAGAGAGAAGGAAGATGGAGAGAGAAGGAAGATGGAGAGAGAAGGAAGATGGAGAGAGAAGGAAGATGGAGAGAGAAGGAAGATGGAGAGAGAAGGAAGATGGGGAGAGAAGGAAGATGGGGAGAGAAGGAAGAGGGAGAGGGAAGGAAGAGGGAGAGAGAATGGAGAGACAAGGGAGAGGTAGAAACAAGGGAGAGGGAGCGTCAAGGGATAGGGAGAGAGAAGGAAGAGGGAGAGAGAGAAGGGATAGGGAGAGAGAGAAGGGATAGGGAGAGAGAGAAGGGATACGGAGAGAGAGAAGGTAGATGTAGAGAGAAGGGAGATGGAGAAAGAAGGAAGATGGAGAAGGGAGAGAGAGAGAAGGGAGAGAGAGAGAGTGATGAGGGAGTGACAAGGAAAAGGGATTGAGAAGGGAGAGGGAGAGAGAAGGGAGAGGGAGAGAGAAGGGAGAGGGAGAGAGGAGAGAGAGAAGGGAGAGAGAGAAGGGAGAGGGAGAGGGAGAGAGAAGGAAGAGGGTGAGAGAGAAGGGAAAGGGAGAGAGAGAAGGGAGAGGGAATGACGAGGGAGTTATAAGGGAGAGGGAGAGAGAAGGGAGGGGGAGAGAGAAGGAAGATGGAGAGAGAAGGAAGATGGGGAGAGAAGGAAGAGGGAGAGGGAAGGAAGATGGAGAGAGAAGGAAGATGGAGAGAGAAGGAAGATGGAGAGAGAAGGAAGATGGAGAGAGAAGGAAGATGGGGAGAGAAGGAAGAGGGAGAGGGAAGGAAGAGGAGAGAGAAGGAAGAGGGAGAGAGAATGGAGAGACAAGGGAGAGGTAGAAACAAGGGAGAGGGAGCGACAAGGGATAGGGAGAGAGAAGGAAGAGGGAGAGAGAGAAGGAAGAGGGAGAGAAAGAAGGAAGAGGGAGAGAGAGAAGGGATAGGGAGAGAGAGAAGGTAGATGTAGAGAGAAGGGAGATGGAGAAGAAGGAAGATGGAGGAGAGAGAGAGAGAGAGAGAGAGAGAGAGAGAGAGAGAGAGAGAGAGAGAGAGAAGGGAGAGAGAGTGATGAGGGAGTGACAAGGAAAAGGGAGAGAGAAGGGAGAGGGAGAGAGAAGGGAGAGGGAGAGAGAGAAGGGAGAGAGAGAGAAGAGAGAGGGAGAGACAGAGAGAAGGAAGAGGGTGAGAGAGAAAGGAATGGTTGAGAGAGAGAAGGGAGAGGGAGAGGGAATGACGAGGGAGTTATAAGGGAGAGGGAGAGAGAAGGGAGGGGGAGATAGAGAAGGGAGTGGAGAGAGAGAGAAGGGAGAGGGAGAGCGAAGGAAAGGGGAGGGGAAAGGAAAAGGGAGAGAATGGAGAGATAAGGAAAAGGGAGAGAGCATGGAAAGGGAGAGAGACGGAAGAGGGAGAGAGAAGGAAGAGGGAGAGAGAAGGGATAGGGAGAGAGAAGGGAGAGAAAGGCAGAGGAATAGAGAAGGGAGTGAGAAAAGGGAGAGAGAAAGAAAAGGGAGAGAGAAGGGAAAGGGAGAGAGAAGGAAAAGGGAGAGAGAAGGAAAAGGGAGAGAGAAGGAAAAGGGAGAGAGAATGGAGAGACAAGGGAGAGGGAGAGACAAGGGAGAAGGAGAGACAAGGAAAGGGAGAGAGAAGGGATAGGGAGAGAGAAGGGAGAGGGAGAGAGGAGGGGGTGACAAGGGAGAGAGGAGGGAGAGAGAAGGGAGAGGGAGAGAGAAGGAAAGGGGATCGGAAAGGAAAAGGGAGAGAGAATGGAAAGGGAGAGAGAAGGAAGAGGGAGAGAGAAGGAAGAGGGAGAGAGAAGGAAGAGGGAGAGAGAAGGAAGATGGAGAGAGAAGGAAGATGGAGAGAGAAGGAAGATGGAGAGAGAAGGAAGAGGGAGAGGGAAGGAAGAGGGAGAGGGAAGGAAGAGGGAGAGAGAATGGAGAGACAAGGGAGAGGTAGAAACAAGGCAGAGGGAGCGACAAGGGATAGGGAGAGAGAAGGAAGAGGGAGAGAGAAAAGGGATAGGGAGAGAGAGAAGGGATAGGGAGAGAGAGAAGGGATAGGGAGAGAGAGAAGGGATACGGAGAGAGAGAAGGTAGATGTAGGGAGAAGGGAGATGGAGAAAGAAGGAAGATGGAGAAGGGAGAGAGAGAGAAGGGAGAGAGAGAGAGAGAGAGAGAGAAGGGAGAGAGAGAGTGATGAGGGAGTGACAAGGAAAAGGGAGAGAGGAGGGAGAGGGAGAGAGAAGGGAGAGGTAGAAACAAGGGAGAGGGAGTGACAAGGGATAGGGAGAGAGAAGGAAGAGGGAGAGAGAGAAGGGAGAGAGAGAGAGAAGGGAGAGAAAGAGAGTGATGAGGGAGTGACAAGGAAAAGGGAGAGAGGAGGGAGAGGGAGAGAGAGAGAAGGGAGAGGGATAGACAGAGAGAAGGAAGAGGGTGAGAGAGAAGGGAAAGGGAGAGAGAGAGAAGGGAGAGGGAGAGAGAGAGAGTAGAGGGAATGATGAGGGAGTTATAAGGGAGAGAGAGAGAGAAGGGAGGGAGAGAGAGGGAGAGGGAGAGGGAGAGGGAGAGGGAGAGGGAGAGGGAGAGGGAGAGGGAGAGGGAGAGGGAGAGGGAGAGGGAGAGGGAGAGGGAGAGGGAGAGGGAGAGGGAGAGGGAGAGGAGAGAGAGAGAGAGAGAGAGAGAGAGAGAGAGAGAGAGAGAGAGAGAAGGGAGTGGAGAGAGAGAGAAGGGAGAGGGAAAGCAAAGGAAAGGGGAGGGGAAAGGAAAAGGGAGAGAATGGAGAGACAAGGAAAAGGGAGAGAGATTGGAAAGGGAGAGAGAAGGAAGAGGGAGAGAGAAGGAAGAGGGAGAGAGAAGGGATAGGGAGAGAGAAGGAAGATGGAGAGAGAAGGAAGATGGGGAGAGAAGGAAGAGGGAGAGGGAAGGAAGAGGGAGAGAGAATGGAGAGACAAGGGAGAGGTAGAAACAAGGGAGAGGGAGCGACAAGGGATAGGGAGAGAGAAGGAAGAGGGAGAGAGAAAAGGGATAGGGAGAGAGAGAAGGGATAGGGAGAGAGAGAGAAGGGATACGGAGAGAGAGAAGGGATACGGAGAGAGAGAAGGGATACGGAGAGAGAGAAGGTAGATGTAGAGAGAAGGGAGATGGAGAAAGAAGGAAGATGGAGAAGGGAGAGAGAGAGAAGGAGAGAGAGAGAGAGAGAGAGAGAGAGAGAGAGAGAAGGGAGAGAGAGAGTGATGAGGGAGTGACAAGGAAAAGGGAGAGAGAAGGGAGAGGGAGAGAAAAGGGAGAGGGAGAGAGGAGAGAGAGAAGGGAGAGAGAGAGAAGGGAGAGGGAGAGGGAGAGAGAAGGAAGAGGGTGAGAGAGAAGGGAAAGGGAGAGAGAGAGAAGGGAGAGGGAATGACGAGGGAGTTATAAGGGAGAGGGAGAGAGAAGGGAGGGGGAGAGAGAGAGAATGGAGAGGGAGAGAGAGAGAGAAGGGAGAGGGAGAGAGAGAGAAGGGAGAGGGAGAGGTTGAGAAGGGAGAGAGAGAGAAGGGAAAGGGAGAGAGAGAAGGGAGGTCAGGTGTTCAGGATATCCAAGCTTCAACACAGATGCTTTAATCAGTCCCTGCTTCAGCACAGGTGGCTCAATCAGGGTCTCTGTCTTCAAACAAGCCTCTGTTTGAGCCACTTGTGCTGAAGCTGTAAAATTGTGCTGAAGCTGTAAAATCCTGAAATTCAGACCAGTTTGGGGGATTAAGGACTTGAGTTGAGCAGCCATGTGTTCAAATTCTATGATACCTATTATTTACATTTGCATCTAGAGTGCTCTTTAGAAGCGGTTTGTCTCACTTAAGAGTGATTAGAATAGGCCGCAAAATCTTTTGCTGTGTACAGGAAAAAAGAGGCATAACAAACCAAGGCTGCCATCTCTTTATATCACAAGGTTACTCAGCAAACATAACAGAAAAACACAGAGAATACACAGAACAATGCAAAGAGCCACCCACAAACAGAACTGGTTGATGATAAACCAATGAATACCAAATTTCAAACCACAGAAACATTAACATTCACAGTATTTACAATCTTTAACAGAACTCTTATGGAGACAATAAAGGGGGTAGGTGCTCTGGGGAATTTCATACACAAGAGCCCCACAAACAGGGCTGGTTGATGATAAACCAATGAATACCATATTTAAAACCACATAAACATTACAAGTTACAGTACTTACAATCTTTATCAGAACTCTTATAGACAATAAATGTGGATATAAACACACACATTACAGTATGTGGGTGTATATGTGTACATTATCTCTAGGGGTAGGTGCTCTGGGCTATTTCACACAAAAGAGCCCCACAAACAGGGCTGGTTGATGATAAACCAATTAATACCATATTTCAAACTGCATAAACATTACAAGTTACAGTACTTACAATCTTTATCAGTACCCTTGTAGACAATAAATGTGGATATACACACACACACACACACACACACATTACAGTATGTGGGTGTGTATGTGTACATTATCTCTAGGGGTAGGTGCTATGGACTATTTCATACACAAGAGCCACCCACAAACAGGGCTGGTTGATGATAAACCAATGAATACCATATTTCTAACCGCATAAACATTACAAGTTACAGTACTTACAATCTTTATCAGAACTCTTATAGTCAATAAATGTGGATATGGAGAAGGGAGAGAGAAAGAAAAGGGAGAGAGAAGGGAAAGGGAGAGAGAAGGAAAAGGGAGAGAGAAGGAAAGGGAGATAGAAGGAAAAGGGAGAGAGAAGGAAAAGGAAGAGAGAATGGAGAGACAAGGGAGAGGTAGAAACAAGGGAGAGGGAGCGACAAGGAAAGGGAGAGAGAAGGGATAGGGAGAGAGAAGGGAGAGGGAGAGAGAATGGAGTGACACGGGAGAGAGGAGGGAGAGAGAAGGGAGAGAGAAGGAGAGAGAAGGAAAAGGGAGGGGAAAGGAAAAGGGAGAGAGAAGGAAGAGGGAGAGAGAAGGAAGATGGAGAGAGAAGGAAGAGGGAGAGAGAAGGAAGAGGGAGAGAGAAGGAAGAGGGAGAGAGAAGGAAGAGGGAGAGAGAATGGAGAGACAAGGGAGAGGTAGAAACAAGGGAGAGTGAGCGACAAGGGATAGGGAGAGAGAAGGAAGAGGGAGAGAGAGAAGGGAGAGAGAGAGAGAAGGGAGAGAAAGAGAGTGATGAGGGAGTGACAAGGAAAAGGGAGAGAGAAGGGAGAGGGAGAGAGAAGGGAGAGGGAGAGAGGAGAGAGAGAAGGGAGAGAGAGAGAAGGGAGAGGGAGAGACAGACAGAAGGAAGAGGGTGAGAGAGAAGGGAAAGGGAGAGAGAGAGAAGGGAGAGGGAGAGAGAGAGGTAGAGGGAATTATGAGGGAGTTATAAGGGAGAGGGAGAGAGAAGGGAGGGGGAGAGAGAGAGAGAAGGGAGTGGAGAGAGAGAGAAGGGAGAGGGAGAGCGAAGGAAAGGGGAGGGGAAAGGAAAAGGGAGAGAATGGAGAGACAAGGAAAAGGGAGAGAGATTGGAAAGGGAGAGAGAAGGAAGAGGGAGAGAGAAGGAAGAGGGAGAGAGAAGGAAGAGGGAGAGAGAAGGGATAGGGAGAGAGAAGGGAGAGAGAAGGCAGAGGGATAGAGAAGGGAGTGAGAAAAGGGAGAGAGAAGGGAGAGAGAAGGGAGAGAGAAAGAAAAGGGAGAGAGAAAGAAAAGGGAGAGAGAAGGGAAAGGGAGAGAGAAGGAAAAGGGAGAGAGAAGGAAAGGGAGAGAGAAGGGATAGGGAGAGAGAAGGGGGTGACAAGGAAGAGAGGAGGGAGAGAGAAGGGAGAGGGAGAGAGAAGGAAAAGGGAGGGGAAAGGAAAAGGGAGAGAGAATGGAAAGGGAGAGAGAAGGAAGAGGGAGAGAGAAGGAAGATGGAGAGAGAAGGAAGATGGAGAGAGAAGGAAGAGGGAGAGAGAAAGAAGAGGGAGAGAGAAAGAAGAGGGAGAGAGAAGGAAGAGGGAGAGAGAAGGAAGAGGGAGAGAGAAGGAAGAGGGAGAGAGAAGGAAGAGGGAGAGAGAAGGAAGAGGGAGAGAGAATGGAGAGACAAGGGAGAGGTAGAAACAAGGGAGAGGGAGCGACAAGGGATAGGGAGAGAGAAGGAAGAGGGAGAGAGAGAAGGGATAGGGAGAGAGAGAAGGGATAGGGAGAGAGAGAAGGGATACGGAGAGAGAGAAGGTAGATGTAGAGAGAAGGGAGATGGAGAAGAAGGAAGATGGAGAAGGGAGAGAGAGAGAGAGAGAGAGAGAGAGAGAGAGAGAGAGAGAGAGAGAGAGAGAGAGAGAGAGAGAGAGAGAGAGAGAGAGAGAGAGAGGGAGAGAGAGAGAGTGATGAGGGAGTGACAAGGAAAAGGGAGAGAGAAGGGAGAGGGAGAGAGAAGGGAGAGGGAGAGAGGAGAGAGAAGGGCGAGAGAGAGAAGAGAGAGGGAGAGACAGAGAGAAGGAAGAGGGTGAGAGAGAAAGGAATGGTTGAGAGAGAGAAGGGAGAGGGAGAGGGAATGACGAGGGAGTTATAAGGGAGAGGGAGAGAGAAGGGAGGGGGAGAGAGAGAAGGGAGAGGGAGAGAGAGAGAGAAGGGAGAGGGAGAGGTTGAGAATGGAAAGAGAGAGAAGGGAAAGGGAGAGAGAGAAGGGAGGTCAGGTGTTCAGGATATCCAAGCTTCAACACAGATGCTTTAATCAGTCCCTGCTTCAGCACAGGTGGCTCAATCAGGGTCTCTGTCTTCAAACAAGCCTCTGTTTGAGCCACTTGTGCTGAAGCTGGAAAATCCTGAAATTCAGACATGTTTCGTGGCTTAAGGACTTGCGTTGAGCAGCCATGTGTTCAAATTCTATTATACTTTTTATTTACATTTGCATCTAGAGTACTCTTTAGAAGCGGTTTGTCTCACTTCAGAGTGGCTAGGATAGGCCGCAAAAGCCATTGAGGTTTACAGGGAAAAAAAGAGGCATAACAAACTAAGGCTGCCATCTCTTTATATCACAAGGTTACTCAGCAAACTTAACAGAAAAAACACAGAGAATACACAGAACTATGCAAAGAGCCACCCACAAACAGGGCTGGTTGATGATAAACCAATGAATACCATATTTCAAACCAAAGAAAAATTAACATGTACAGTATTTAAAGTACGTGAATGTGACCGCAATCACCATTATGAATAGGTATATAGGATCAAACGACAGGTGCTCAAGGGGTATAGATATAATGTTTATCAGAGTTGATCAAAAAAGATTTGATCAGAAGAGTTCCCCTTATATACAGCACTCTATTGTCATTCGTATGGTAAAGGTAGACAACAATTGGTCTTGCAGTATATTACTGCAGATCTGTCAGGTTGGCCAGAATCACTGCGGATATCAGAAAATAATAAAATTTTATTAATTCTACATAGATAATTAAAAACACATATACATTATTAAAAATCCCTTTTTGTGGCTGATATGTAAATAGGATGAGGATTATTTGGATCTCTTGCCATATATCATCATATCATGACTCTCAGAGTAATAACAGCAGGTCTGTAATTGATTTGTATGTGGCTAGCTAGCAAACAAATGTTGGCAAAAATCACAGTTTGAGATCATATCATAACTCACAGAGTAATAACAGCAGGTCTGTAAATGTTTTGTATGTTATTAACTCGCAGATAGATACTTGCAAAATTCACCATTCAAACCACAATCACTGTCTAACATATATACTGGTATTGCTGCTCTGAATAGATAATTTACAGGGCAACTCTTCTGATCAAATCTTTTTTGATCAACTGATAAACATTTACAGTATTTACAATCTTTATCAGAACTCTTATAGAGACAATAAAAAGTGGATATACACACACACACACACACACACACACACACACACACACACACACACACACACACACAAACACACACACACACACAAACACACACACACACACACACACACACATTACAGTATGTGGGTGTGTATGTGTGTATTTTATCTCTAGGGGTAGTTGCTCTGGGCTATTTCATACACAAGAGCCCCACAAACAGGGGTGGTTGAGCCTTTCAGGTACAGACACATCTCAAATAAACACTGATACCTTATGAATATTTCTCTATTAAACAGAAAGTAATCAGCAGCTTTGTGCTTTTTCAGTAACAGACCCTCTTTAATCACAGAAGATTCCCAGAGATAAAAAAATAAAGCAACTTACTGTATTTGAGACACACACCACTCGGTTAAACACTTTGAATTGAAGCCCAGGCCCATCTGACATCACATGATCAGTGACCAATTAGAGAATTTGTAGCAGAGACAAAAAAACTACAGTGCCCATGAAGCTTTGCTGCAAACTCATCCTGGAGTTCAAGAGTTTACAATGATTGATGTCTTACAACTGGGAGTGAGACAAATTGTAACAAAAACTAAATGTATCTATTCTGCTTATTGTAATGTCAGTGTGTGTGTCTGAGGTCCAGGGATATGTCATTTAATTGTGTGTGTGTGTGTGTGTATGTGTGTGTGTCATCTTAAATCAATCTATTCTTAACAAATAAAAATATTTTACATGTACTAATTCTCTAATTTCTTTTAATTCACTATGAATTGACTGAATTATTTTAGTATTTTTCTCTCCGCTCTTAATTATTGCTTAATTATATATTTTTTCATGTTTGTGGTTCTGAATCCACACATTAGGAAGTATAGACAGTTGCTTTCTTTCTTTCTTGCTTTCTTGCTCTCTTGCACTCTTGCACTCTTGCACTCTTGCACTCTTGTGGAGAGGGAGTGGCTCAGTGAGTAAAAGACACTGAGTGGCACTGAGAGTTTGAAGCCTGGGGCCTGGTTCAATTCCTGGTGTCAGATCCTTGTGACCTTGGGCAAGTCACTTTATCTCCCTGTGCCTCAGGCACCAAAAACATAGATTGTAAGCTCCATGGGGCAGGGACCTATATTATATTATTATAAATTATATTATTATATTATTGAGCATTTCCCATTTTAAATGCAAAATTACTAACTAATATGTTTTTCTCCTTGTGCTATGAAATGCCTTATTTGAATCCAAAACTCATTGTATGAGGATAGACGCCATTGATTTTTCTTTCATTATTGCACATATGAATGTACAGCTGCAGCAGCAGCGGCCTTTATTCGAACACTTCACGCTGTGTATACTTCAGAATACCCATGTAGTGGCACGTGATCTCTTCCAACCTTCCCGCCTTATCACCCACTATCACTGCTTACTGAATAGCAGTAGGCATTAAGTGCTTGATAAGTGGCTTATGAACGCTTACTGCATAGGCGTGTGTGTGTGTCTGTGTCTATCTGAGGTACTGAGATACAGTAGGTCATTTAATTGTGTGTGTGTGCATGTACAAACTAAAAAAAAGTAACAGTGTTATTATAGCAATTACCAGTGTTACAAATATAGAAGTGCAAATAGCTAAAATGTAAGGAATCTACCGTTTTTTAAAAAAAAGGGGGGGACTATTCCATTGTGCATTTCACTTAATGTGACTTATTACCTTGCAATTAGATTTCTAGATATCTCTTGTATTTTCTAGGGTTACTCTTTGGGAGTATGTGTGAGAGCAAGAGACGGGTTGAGTGAAAGAAATAGAGTGGGAGTCAGGGTGAAAAAATGGAGAGAAGGGAAAGTGAGAGAGAAGGGAATGTGAGATAGAAGGGAAAATGAGAGAGAAGGGAGAGGGAGAGAGAAGGGAGAGGGAGAGAGAGCAGAGGTAAAGAGTGGTGTTTAAAGAGGGGGCAGTTTTAGTCGGGGAAGTAAGGCAAGGGTCATATCGAGAGAGATAAAGGGGGAGTGAGTGATAAAGGGAGAGAGAAAGGGGGAGAGAATGAGCTCTTAAAACAGGACTGCTTTAATGTTTTTAAAGCCTAAGAAATCAGATCAACATACACTGAAAATGAAGGATTTTTTAAAACCGATCGAATTGGCAGAACCAGACTGAAACAGCTTCGTACAAAGCCTTTTTAGATACAGATTGGACATGCGAGAAGGGCTTGCAGCATAGCAAACCATGCCAATTCGCATCTAGAGTGCTCTTTCGAAGTGATTTGTCTCACTTCAGAGTTTCTAGACTAGGCTGCAAAATCCTTTACGGTGTACAGGAAAAAAGAGACATAAAATACCAAGTCTATTTCAAAACAATGAATGCAACTTAAAGACTCAACATATCTGGCTGATGAATGCAAGGGTTAAACCTGGGAATACTATATTTTCAGTGTGACATGACCCTATTAAGATGCATTTCTCAAGGTTTACAAGTTACTGTATGGTTATTTTGCTGTTTAAAGTTTTTCTACCTTTTTTTGTTTAATTTCTTGAAATTACCTATGTACTGGTAGGAAGATAAATGTTTGAACAGGGGTTCTCAACTCCAGTACTCAAGCCTGTCCAACAGGTCAGGTTTTCAGGATATCCCACCTTAAGCACATGTGGTTCCATCAGGGGCTCAGTTTTCAACCAAGCCTCTGATTGAGCCAAGATATATGACACATATTACTAATGCAGGAATAAGTCATCAGAAATAGGCCCCTTGTTCAAAACAATATAACCATTTTCTCCTGGGATGTTGGAAGCATTAATATGCCTGATGACGCCATATGCTGGGCACAATGACCGAGATAGCAGCTGAGAGAAAGAGCAGAGAATGTAATAGTGTTTAAAATTGTTTCCCAATAGCTCAGATATAGCGATCAGTGAAAGAACAGTGTCCCATCAGCAGTGGCTGGACTGGATGTCTTGCTCACAAGTGCTATGTAATGTGGAAAAATGTTGCACACCAAAAATCAAAATAAATCTGAGATACTAATACCAGTGGGAGTCCGAGTGAAAAAATGGAGAGAAGGGAGAGTGAGAGAGAAGGGAGCGAGAAGGGAGTGGGAGAGGGAGAAGAGGTAGAGAGAGGTGATTAAAGATTGATTAGTTTGAGTCAGGGGAAGTGAGGCAAGGGTCATATAGAAGGAGATAAAGGGGGAGTGAGTGATAAAGGGAGAGAGAAAAGTTGAGAGATAAAGGGGGAGAGAATGAGCACTAAAAACAGGACTGCTATAACGTCTTGAAAGCCTAAGAAATCAGATCAACATACATAGACCTGAAAATGGAGGATTTTTTAAACCGATCGAATTGGCAGAACCAGACTGAAACAGCTTCTTATCAGCCGTCTACCACTGAGATGTATATTCTTTCAGTGGTAGAGAATGTATCATACCCTCCATTAGCAGTGTCTGATTACAATGGCTGCAGTGAAAGAAGTTAGGGTTAGGGTATCCTGAAAACCTGGCCTGTTTGCGGCTCTCGAGGACTGGAACTGTGCAGGCCTGGCTTACAGCATAGCAAAGTAGGCCAATTCACATAAAGAGAGCTATTTAGAAGTGGTTTGCCTCACTTCAGAGTTACTAGAATAGGCCACAAAATCCTTTGCGGTGTACAGGAAAAAAGAGGCATAACATACCAAGGCTGCCATCTCTTAATATTACAAGGTTACTAGATGCTCTGCAGAATTTTATAAATGCAGTAATTAATTGAAGCCAACTAAAGTGTCACTAATTTTAAATATCTTGGCATTTGGTTTCACTCCCATTTAAAATTTGAGTTGCATATTGATAATCTGACATCCAAAATCATTGCCAAACTGGGTGTACTTTATAGGAACAAATCCTCCCTAGGCCAAGGTGCATGATGGGTTAACTTTTGTATCTTACAGACATGCTTAAATGTAGTTAGTACTGCATTGCTGTGAACAGGACACATAGTGGAAAGTTACCTTAATTAAGAGAAACTCTCCAGAGTTGTATGGGAGTCTCCTGGGCCCTCCCCTAGGTCATGCTTATAGTGCCAGCAACGCGACTGGCGAAGTGACGGGTGACGTCACCTGCGAAAGTTATAATTTAACTTTCGGGGATGTCGCTGGCGACATGGGCATTGATTGGTTCAGAGGCTGTCACATGTGGCGACAGCCTCTGAAAAATCTGATTTCCCCAGCTCCAAATTTTGAGTCGCCAGCGTTACTCCCGTCGCGTCGCACTTACTATAAGCGCTGCCTAACTGGGATGTATACTGAATGCCTGGATGTGTTCTCTGACACATTTGTACAGCAGAGAAATGTGCCAGACTCTCAACTGTGGCAAAGCTGATAGTATACTCAGGACTGCGTGCAGTAAAAATTGATCACATAATAGCAACTATTGGGAGTCCCCTGGTTGTTGATGACATCATGAGCGCTATCCTGAGTGTCATAGAATGCTGAAATATATCCAAAGCTATGTATCCAATAAATTGAGCAGAAAGAGATAGGGGAAACTGTCCAAGCATTGCTGGAGTCAGAGGTAATATGGACCACAGCCAGTTTGTTCAACTATCTGGGCTGTGGAAATACCAGATGGGTAGTGTAGGGTGGCTGTGCACTGTAGAACCCTAAACACAGTAGTGCCACTGTTGGTCGCTGTCATCGCTGACGTAGTTACTTTGGTGGAACATATGCTGTGAAGTATGTATATACAATTATACCAAGGTACAAAAATAGGAGAATGAGAAAAGGAACATAGAGTAGTACGTCTTTGGCTAAGAGAAGAAGAAACCACTTGATTGTCTCTCTCTCTCTCTCTCTCTTTTTATATATATATAAAAATATAAAAAAGTGTAAAATGGGGGGGTTTGCGAGGTGTGAAATAGGCCTTGCAACACTACCATTTGAGTAAAAGTTGTGCCCTAAAAAAAATGTCATGGTAGGTGTGCTATGGGGTAGGGAGGGGGGCCTGATCCTTGCATTTGTCCTGGGCCCCAAGATTTCTGCTGGCGGCCCTACTGACAAGGGATTCCTCAAATTGGGCCCAGCAGAAGCTACTTCCCAAGCAAGCAATTGCCTTTTTATATTATTTGTTCTGCTTTTTACTATTATCAGTATATATATGTAACATCGCCAAAAGAAGGGTCGTGCGGTCACTGCTGTATTTCATCTCCTGTCTGCACCGCTGATAAGAGGCATAGAGGAATTTGTGAGGGCGGACCCTCGCTCTCGCAGAGGGGAGGGGTTTGATGTCTGTCTGTCTGTGTGTGTGTGTGTGAGAGGGAGAGAGAGAGTGTGTGTGTAAGAGGGAGAGTGTGTGTGTGTGTGTGTGTGTGTGTGTGTGTGTGTGTGTGTGTGTGTGTGTGTGTGTGTGTGTGTGTCACCCACCCTGTTTCCCTCTGTCTCACTTTCTGTCGCCCTCTGTCTCACTTTCTGTCACCCTCTGTCTCACTTTCTGTCACCCTCTGTTTCCCCCTGTCACCCTCTGTCTCACCCTGTCACCCTCTGTCTCACCCTGTCACCCTGTGTCACACCATGTCACCCATTTTCTCCCTGTCAACCTCTGTATCTCTCGGTATCACCCTGTCATTCTCTGTCTCACCCTGTCACCCTCTGCCTCACCCTGTCACCCTCTGCCTCACCCTATCTCACACACTCTCTGTGTCTCACACACTCTCTGTGTCTCACACACTCTCTGTGTCTCACACACTCTCTGTGTCACACACACACGCACACTCTCTCTGTGTCACACACACACTCTTAACAAGGACTAATTGTAGTATAATGTAATACAATAAATAAACATGTCAAAAACGAATGTTGTTCTTACTAGGAATTTATTCAATTTTTTTTAAAGCGGGCCTGGGGCGGGGCTAGGTGATGAGTAGATTTTTTTGTTCAGCGAGTAGATTTTTGGGTGATTTGTCAACCACAATATATATATATATATATGTAAGGGGGCCACTCCCGGCTTCCCTGATGTTCCTTTGCCCCTTGCCTTACCCCTGTGGCAGTGGGGGAAGGGGATGGCGACTTTTCCCAGTTGGCGCTGCTATCTGTGCCGGCGCCGTCGGGGGCCCTGATGCTCGAGCATGCGCAGATAGCCACAGCGGCCATGTTGTGTTTGGTGCGAGGTTCACGCAATACGCAGAGGTTGGCAAGGGTAGTGGTGGCCATTACAAGTGTACAGGAGATCTGGTAGGTTGCGCAGGTGCAGTTATGTGTAGCGGTGGCCACTACAGCTTTGCACAGGTGCAGTAGAGACCGCGCACACAGTCCCCATAGGAAAGAGGTTCTGAGTGGACTACATCCCCCAGCAGCCTCTGGTGAATGCCCTATGTTCCCTGTCACCTGCAACCAACCAGCCACTGAGACTTGCAGATTCTCTGCAGCAGGGAATTTGATACATTGTTTTGTGCAGTCAGGAAGCAGACTGGGAAGCACGTGAGTGAGTGAGACTTAGGGGACAAAGGGGGAAAGAAGGTGGGCAGAGAGCTGCGAGATTCTGCCCTAGGCCAGAAATCCCCAGGCTAGAGTTGAGGCCCTGACTTCCCACTAGTGAGGGTGGGTGGTCACAGGGACAGGCCCTAGTACAGGAACCTGTCACTTTAGAGAGAGAGAGAAGTGAAGGAAGCAGAGACTGTCGCAGCACCATTACAGAGGTTTAGGATCAGACCTCTTCAAGCACAGCAGCAACCAACCGGGTGGGATCGCCCTGGAAGGTAACCCTGACGTATCTTCACCGTCGGATCCTTTGCGAAGTCTGTTTGCAGGTCCTAGCGCTGGAGCGCTCGGCAGGTAACATCCATAAGTGCACCAACTATAAATCAGTACATAGTGGCTGTGCAGTCACACACACACATACCTTATTTTGGGGGTGGGGTTGTGGTGTGGGGAGTTGGACATGGTGTGGGTACACGGTGAGGGGTTGCATCCTGCGAGACACGTGAGTTACTGTGTCTCCTAGAAGAGAGACACTTAATGTATGACATGCATAGTTATGTTACTGTTAGAAAAGTCACTGTTCTTTTATATGCTGTGTGCGTGATATTATATTATTGTCCTGTGAGGAACAACTCCCGCTCTGCTTGGAGCCATCACAGGTGGAGGCGCTGCACCATATAGTATTGTTCAGGAGGATACACCCCAGGCTCTCATTGGCGGAGGCTCAGGCCTCCTGTGAGCCTCACAGGTAAAGCACCACACTGGTAATACATATAGCTCCCCTCACATGCACCCTATCTGCGATTGGGTGGGGGAATATGGGTTACATATATATATTATATATATATAGTACCGACACACTTTATTTGAGTGTGGCCGGTACCGCAAGCCGGGAGATTTCCCGGCTTGCTAGTGGCCGCCCCTCGGCGTGCCGCGCGTCATAGACGCGCGGTCACGCGTCTTCGGGAGCGTGCGCCCCCTGCACGCGCGTCCAGGGGCTCCCCGAGGGAGCCCTGGTGTCCCGCGATCGCGGGACAGCGGCAGGGGGTTCCGGGGGACCCGGCGGACCCGGCAGCGGTAGGGAGAGCGCCCCGATCGGAGGGCGCTCTTCCGCTGCTTCGGCGCGCGCCCGTCACTCTCGGGCGCGCGCCAGGCTACTGCTGCGGCCAAGAACGGGCAAATGCTCGAATAAACTTGGCCGCAGCAGTATATATATATATATATATATATATATATATATATACTTATTATTAGGCTATAACTGCAGCACTGATTATTGTGCTACCTAGTTCTTGTTGGTTCTTAATAGATTGCTATGAGGGATATTGTTATATGCACTTATGATATAATACACCTCATTTAGCAATCAGGACGCCACACTCCATATATTTTAGCACCCTCCCCATCAGTTACATATGTTGCTGGTACCATGGTTTTTTACCTCACTACTTCTTATTGGGACTCACACTGGTACTGTCATTTAGCGCATGAATATTTATTTTGTTCTAACAAAATTAACACAGTATAGGAAAATATGCATTTGTCAGAGGGAAAGGCCAATAATCTGGAGTCAGGTCACCCTAATGTATATTAAAAATAAACACAGGCCTGTCTGATACTCCCTGATATTATAAAGTAAAGAGGCCACTCTATAATAAATATTTACACAGGCCTTTTTAAGTCTGTCCCTAATAATCTGTAATCAGGAGGTCATTATAAGTGTTAAAACAGTAGTGGTACTGTGATATTAAAGTGACAATCCCATACAAGTTTAATTCAGCCCAAATCCACACAATAATGTTAATAAATGCATTATAAATATCACATGACCATATGTATACTGACTTAGTTCATGGCTGTGTTATTACATCATTACATGTGTAATTAAATCCGTGACATTCTCAGGCTCCCCCCTTCTGTGACAATCATACAGCCGGGCCGTTACATTGCAACACACTAATCCCGCCCCTAGTGACATCACCTGATCAGTAACCAGTCAGAGAAGCTAGCAGGCAAAGAACTACATTTCCCACAATGCACCTCGTGGAGTGTGGCTAGCAGCTACACCTTCTCTCACTAGTTTGTCTCCTGCGAGCTTCCGTACACAGCGTCTTGTTAGAGTGGGGCGTGGACATGTGTAAACTTCAATGGTGGGAAAATGAGACAGTTTTAGCTGCTAGCTGAGCAGTGGTACAGCGCTCTGTAGAAGGCGCTCTCAGTCGGGTGAGTGATTTTTCAATGTGTGTGTTTATTTTATTTCATTTCTCATTTTACTTTCACTTTAAGTACTGCATGCTTATTTTTTTCTTTGGGCATTTATGGATTTAAGTGCTCTGTGAGCCGATTCCTCCATTGAAGGCGGAGCTATGAGGCCAACCTATCACAGCTACTGTACCATCCTCAGTTGCTTTCAGTATACTGATTAATCCACGGCACAGAATATGCAACTTCAAATACATCTATCAACTGTCTATATGTTAAGCCCCCGGACAAGCATTTGCTTGTTAGTTATACACTAGTTTCATACAAGCACTTCACACAGGGGGCTTCAACTTAGGTAGTACTTGACCGGCCGGTCTGAGTGTTCTCATTTCCATATATTTCTTGCCTCTACACTTTATTTACATACTTTGTACTTATTACTGCAGTGTAGCATTTTTCCCCACACCTTAAGGTTCAGTTTATAACAGCTTTGTAGGTCACCACTGCTCCTCATTTTAACCATTTATGTGTATGTGATTAATAAACCTTTATTGATACAATTTGTGTATGTTAGAGTGCTATTCAGGGGATTCTTTTTTTCTGTGTTAGTTTTCATATATATGTGTGTGTGTGTGTGTGTGTGTGTGTGTATATATGTATATATTTATGTATATATATTTGTGTGTGTGTGACCTTGGGCAAGTCACTTCATATCCTCTGTGCCTCAGGCACCAATGTCATAGATTGTAAGCTCTATGGGGCAGGGACTTGTGTCTGCAAAATGTCTCTGTATAGCGCTACGTAAAACTAGCAGCGCTTTAAAAGAACATGCTGTTATTATTATTATATATAAATGTGTATGTATTTATTTATATAGCACTATTAATGTATATAGCGTTTCACAGTAGTAATACATGTGAAAATCCTATAAATAACAAATACAAATATCAGGTCATGGGAATAAGTGATTTGGACATAAAAGTAACATTTCGGAAGTGTGGACAACTAATACATCTTGTAGATTGCCTTTACAGTGTGATGTCATTGATTCAGTAGATTGTGTGCAGACCAGGACTGCAGTACAGTGTCACTCACATGGATGACTTGCGTGGTAGAAGCTCAAGAACAAGGATGTCAAACTCCAGTCCTCGAGGGCAGCAAACAGGCCAGGTTTTCAGGATATCCCTACTGAAAACCTGGCCTGTTTGGGACCCTCGAGGACTGGAGTTTGACATGCATGCTCTAGAAGGAGCACAGCTGTGGGTGGGAGGTGGATTTGCTTTGCATCAAATGGTTTGGAGCAAGGTTTATTGTATGTATTATCATAATAACAATGCAATGCTTAACTTTTATTTCAGGAGGGATGACTGCAGAACAGAAGTGAATATTGAAGCCATGTGTTCCTTTTCTTGCAAAAGAGAAAATTTGAAGGACAGTTGAACAGAATGAAAATTACTACACAGAGACAGATAAGCAATGTGTATATTTCTCATTTACCATTTAGTATTTGTCGTTTTATTGACTCCACACAATCCGGCTGCTACGGGTTTCACATTGAATATTTTCATCTCTACTCTACCCCTTCCTGTGATCTGAACCATGCAAGTTTTCGTTGATTCAATACATCATGAGTAGAGGGTGGCTACAGTATGAAGTAAAGACCCAAGGACCACATCTACTACCATTCATAACAAGAACATGTGCAGTAGCGCACAGCTGCAGTTCTATGTGATTGTTATGAAAGGTTGAGGTGGTTCAATTCTATGAATCTGGAGTGGGATGGATCCTGTTTGCATCATATGGTTTCATCTAGGCCAGTAGATTATATAACTCTCAGTACAGGTTACACATGGCATCAGTATTAGTGATTTAAAGAGGAGGAAAGCTTCAATGTGGAGAACAAAGCCAAGTAATGTTGAAGTTACTCCTTTTACCATTTACTTGGTCAGTCTGTACTGTCTACTCTCCACACAGCTGCTAAGGATCTTCCATTTTAAATACTTTCACCTCCTATTCTGCACTGCTTTGCTGCCCATTATTTAGAGATGCGTTCCAGTCATGTTTACCACTCTGAATCTCTCTGCAGTCATTGATTCAGCACATCATGGGTAGAGCATGGCTACAGATACAGAAAGCTTTTATTATTTTACCGGCTGATCATCCATAATATTGCATTAAAACATAGAATATCACTTAATTTCCAAAAGATTCAGTGATGCTGATAATGCAGAATCTCACAACATTTCCCATCATAATGCCATAATGCACCAGAGGAAGAAATAATCCTTGCTATATCTGTACATTGTGTGACGTATTACCTCCATGACCATTGAGAGCAAGTACATCTTCTGTATAGAGCGGCTGTGTTATGATGCAGTTATTGATCATCATTGACATAATCACAAGAATCTTATGCAAAGGGAAATTGTCCGCAGCGAAGTGAGATTTCAGCCCCCAAACGTCTGTAATATTAATGCAATGTCTTACTTTTGTTGCAGTGAACACTGAAGAGACGGATCTACTACAACACTGTACAGGATGAGCATACGCTACAAGCAGCAAAATGATCTTGCAGTTGACAGTATGTTGTTCTGGTAATGTGCACAATTATTATTTATGGGCTACACACCACAGTGCTGGACATATTCTGTTAACTTCAACTCTACTCCTAACATGGAGATGTCTTCTTTTTGGTTCACAAGGTCACTCCAGAAACCGCTGCCTCTGCCATGCCACCACCAGATACCCCTGAACATCCTATCCCGGGGTTGGAAGTGGAGGATTTAGTGGACCCCCTCGTGGAAACACCGAAGGGGGAACCCACTGTAGAACTGAGAGAGACCCCCGCAGGGGAGGGTGAGGGTCTTAAGCCTTTCAGTCAACAGGAGCTTAGGGAGTTGGGGCTCAGTGAGGAGTCTTCTGGCACCGTGGAGTCGGTGGACTATTTGACCCCTGTTATCCCTGCCAAGGAGCTAGATGCTTTCCTAGAGGATACCCTCTGCAAGCATAAAAACTTTAAGGTGAAGTTGGCCCTTGAGAAGTGGAAAGATGCCTCGGTCATTCTCCACTCTCTCGGAGCTTACATCAGGGCCAACCACAAGGCCAAAATCTCTGGGGCTATCCATATTCGGGTCCTGAAGTTTGAAAAAGTGATGCGAGACCACGTAAAGGCTTCTCAGGGTATAGTACCCTGAGCACCTGTGGGGAACCAAAAAACTCCTGATTACCAATGGCGTTAAGCATCGGTACGCTAAATGTTAACGGCTGTAAGGATGGGTTTCGCAGGTTCCAGGTACTCTCCTTCTTGCAGAAGGGGAAGTATTCTGTGAGTTTCCTGCAGGAAACCCATACCACTCCAGAGGCTGAAGCCAGCTGGCATTTGGAGTGGCGAGGCAGTGTCTTCTTCAGCCATCTCACTTCAACATCTAGTGGGGTGGTGACCCTGTTCTCTGAGTCCTTTCAACCAGAGCTGCTGCTTGCCAAAGCTGTTGTTCCAGGTCGCCTGTTGCATATCAGGGTCCGACACGAGGACTACACGTTTAATTTCCTGAACGTGTATGCTCCTGCCACCGGACCCCTGAGAAGGCAGTTCTTCGTCAGAATGTCTGAATACCTGGAGACAGTCGACGCGGACGAATACGTGGTGCTCGGGGGTGATTTTAACTGTACCCTCGAGGCTCGGAAGGACCGGAATGGTCAGGAGCCACACCCGTGTTCTGCGTCGGCCTTGCGGGAGGTCATCACCCGCTACTCCTTGGTAGACGTCTGGCGAGAACAACATCCTGAGGCATCCACTGAGTTCACCCATGTTAGGGTGTTTAGGGGTGAACGGATGTCCTGGTCCCGGATCGACAGACTGTATATTTCCAGCCACAGCCTGTCGCGAGCCCAGTCCAGTACTATTAGGCTGGCGCCGTTTTCGGACCACAATTGTGCGTCCGTGACGCTGATGCTGCTACCTGCAGCACCTTCGGCCGCTTATTGGCATTTCAACAATTCGTTGTTGGAGGACAAGGGGTTTGCGACGTCGGTCAGAGACTTTTGGATGGCCTGGAGAGGTTGCAGGTCAGACTTTGCCACGTTAGAGCAGTGGTGGGACGTGGGCAAGGTTCATCTGCGCCTCGTATGTCAGGAATACACCAGAGGTGCCAGCGGGCGGCGCGATGCTGAGATCGAGGCCCTCAGGGAGGAGGTGCTCGATCTCGAGAAGCGGCTGTCTGTGGCGGGAGACCAATACATGCAGAGTATGTACATGGAGAGGAAGTGCGCTCTCCGGGAATTGGAAGATCGGAGAGCTCGGGGGGCGTATGTGCGATCCCGCATCAACTTCCTTCGAGAGATGGATCGCGGGTCGCGCCTCTTCTACACGCTGGAGAAAAAGAGGGGAAACCGTAGACATATCACATGCCTGTTGGCAGAGGACGGTACCCCTCTGACTGACCCGGAGAGCATCCGGGACAGAACCCGGAGATTCTATGTAGATCTTTTCTCTCCGGAGTCCATCCAGCCAGATAAATGCAGGGTCTTATGGGAGGGGCTTCCCACGGTCGGTGAGGATGGAAGGGAGCGGCTTGAGTTACCTTTGACTCTGGCCGAGCTCTCTGAAGCCCTCAGTCTCATGTCCCGCGGAAAAGCGCCGGGGCTAGACGGGCTGACTGTGGAGTTCTTCCGGTTTTTCTGGGAGATGCTGGGACCTGATTTCACCGAGGTCCTAGCCGAAGCCCTGGAGATCGGTGAGATGCCACTTTCGTGTCGGCGGGCAATACTGTCTTTGCTGCCGAAGAAGGGGGATCTCCGTCAGATCTCTAATTGGCGACCGGTCTCACTGCTCAGCACGGACTATAAGATCGTAGCCAAAGCGCTTTCGCTGAGGCTCAAGTCCGTACTAGCAGAGGTGATTCACCCTGACCAGTCCTATACTGTCCCGGGCCGGAGCATTCATGACAACATTTTTCTGGTCCGGGACCTGATGCATTACGCACAGAGGACTGGTCTATCACTCGCCTTCCTGTCCCTAGATCAGGAGAAGGCGTTTGACAGAGTGGATCACCGTTACCTTATGCAGACCCTGCGGGCGTTTGGCTTCGGCCCACAATTTGTGGGCTTTCTCCAGATGCTGTACGCTTCTGCAGAGTGTCTGGTGAAGATTAACTGGTCCCTGACGGCACCTTTTGTGTTTGGTCGGGGAGTGCGTCAAGGGTGCCCCCTGTCTGGGCAACTGTACGCGCTGGCCATTGAGCCCTTCCTCTGCCTACTGAGGAAGAGGCTTACCGGGCTGGTGCTGCAGGAGCCCGACATGCGGGTAGTCCTGTCGGCTTATGCCGATGATGTGCTCCTCGTGGCCCAGGACCTAGATGATCTAGAGCGGGCACAGGAGTGTCAAGAGGTCTACACCGCGGCCTCTTCTGCTCGGATCAACTGGTCCAAGTGCTCCGGCATCTTGGTGGGTCCCTTAAAGGTGGACTCTTTGCCCCCCACGTTTCGTAATATCTCGTGGGGGAGCGATACTCTCAAGTATCTGGGAGTCTACCTGTCTGCTGCAGAGGACCCTGCCCCAGAAAACTTCAGTGATCTTGAAGAACGGGTCATTGCTCGTCTGGGGTCATGGGTGTATCTGTCGAGAATGCTTTCCCTTAGGGGAAGAACCCTGGTGATTAATCAGCTAGTGGCCAGTCAGCTTTGGCACCGGCTGATAGCCATGGGTCCGACCCCCGAATTTATCAACAAGATCCAGAGGAAGTTGATGGATTTTCTCTGGATGGGGAAGCATTGGGTCTCTGTGGGAGTTGCGTGTCTCCCTTTGGAGGAGGGTGGACAGGGAGTGGTGTGTGTCCGCTCCCAGTTACACACTTTCCGCCTCCAATACCTGCAGAGATACCTATTCGCAGATCCGTCTCCGCAGTGGTGCCAGCTGGCAACCTTTTTCTTTCGCCAGCTGCGCAATATGAGGTATGACCGGCAACTCTTTTTCATCAGGCCCGAGGGTTTAGGTAGAAACCTCTCGGAGCTGCCGGCATACTATCGGGACTTACTGAAGGCCTGGAAACTGGTCTCCGCGACCAGGAAGGAACAGGCGGTGGGGGTTGATTTCCTCGCCGAGCCCTTGCTGTATAATCCAGCAGTGGGGGCTCGGATGTTGGATTCACCCTCTATTTGCCGCCGGCTAATCCTGGCGCAGGTGACCAGAGTCGGGGATCTCCTGGACTATGAGCGGCGGGATTGGGTAGGGGCAGAGGTGCTCGCGCCCCGTATGGGGCTGCGTAGTGCCCGCGTCCCTCGTCGTTTGATCCAGGAGATTAAAGATGCCATACACCCCGACTCCCGCACCTTCATTGAGGGGGTATTGCAGACCGGAGAGCCTTGTCATCCTTTCAACTTCGGCTCTCCGGATCTTTGCGTGGAACCAAGGTCACGGCAACCCCCTCGGGCTCTTCTCTCCCCCAACCTCAGCAAGTTGGGGGAAATGTCCCCGGCATGTTTCCGCGGCATGCCGAGGAAAGTCCTGTATTCTCTGGTGCTCCATATAGTGCATTACCTCGCCCTTGTCACCCGCCCAGACACCATCTGGAGGCGGGTATTCCCAGCGAACGAGGATGAGAGACCCCGGTGGAGGGAACTCTATTCATCTTTGGTTCCCCGTCCCGCCGGGGATTTGAGTTGGAGAGTCCTCCACGGAGCACTGAGCACAGGAGAGTATTTGGCACACTTCACGGACTCCCCCGCCACCTGTCCCTTCTGTGGCGAGCGGGAGTCCGTATATCACATTTATTCGAGTTGTGCCAGACTGCAACCCCTCTTTTCCTTCTTGAGGAGCTTGCTCCTGCTGTTCTGGTTGCACTTCTCACCTCATCTTTTTATTTTTGGGTGCCCAGTGTCCCGGGACAATAAGCCTAGGGATCTCCTGGTCAACCTGCTCCTGGCATTGGCTAAGGTAGCCATTTGTAAAACCAGGAAGCAGTGTTTGGAGGGGGGGGTCCCGACAAACATCGTGGTCATGTTCCGGGCGCTGGTGCACTCCCGTATTCGGGCAGAGTACTCGTACGCCGAGTCTACTGGGACGGTTTCAGAGTTTGCCTCCCAGTGGGCGTTAGGCGGGGTGCTTTGCTCGGTATCCACCAATCAGGGTTCTTCAGATTTAACCCTTCTGTTTTAAGTGCACTTCATCAGTGCACTTGTTGGGTTCATTTCATTTTTGTTTGACTGGTTTATCTTTGTTCTACTTGGTAACAAGTAGAATTGCTGTTCAACTGAATTGGCCGGCTTTGCCGGCCAATCAGTTTCAAACCAGATCAAAATAGACTCACTAGTTTGTCTCCTGCGAGCTTCCGTACACAGCGTCTTGTTAGAGTGGGGCGTGGACATGTGTAAACTTCAATGGTGGGAAAATGAGACAGTTTTAGCTGCTAGCTGAGCAGTGGTACAGCGCTCTGTAGAAGGCGCTCTCAGTCGGGTGAGTGATTTTTCAATGTGTGTGTTTATTTCATTTCTCATTTTACTTTCACTTTAAGTACTGCATGCTTATTTTTTTCTTTGGGCATTTAGAGATTTAAGTGCTCTGTGAGCCGATTCCTCCATTGAAGGAGGAGCTATGAGGCCAACCTATCACAGCTACTGTACCATCTTCAGTTGCTTTCAGTATACTGATTAATCCACGGCACAGAATATGCAACTTCAAATACATCTATCAACTGTCTATATGTTAAGCCCCCGGACAAGCAAGTGGTGAAACATGCATGTCAGGACTTGTCTGTCTCATCTAGGATGTGGTGGTGATCTCAGCTGTTTCTCCTTCTCTCCGCTGAATCTTGCAGTCTGTGCTCCAAGCAACCCTGGGAGCATGTGCTGAGACTCACTCTCCCTGAACCTACGAGCAGTTAAGCTGTGGATATATGCTATCACTCTGCTGGACACTTTGCTGTACACTCAGGACTGGTCTAAGTACTTTTGCTACCTATTTTGGCTTGTTAGTTATATCTGCCAATTTTTTGCTCATCTGTGTGTTTCATATCTATAGGCTTGGATCATATTACTAACTTATATAATTAACTTATTCATTTCCTTGCTTGTTAGTTATACACTAGTTTCATACAAGCACTTCACACAGGGGGCTTCAACTTAGGTAGTACTTGACCGGCCGGTCTGAGTGTTCTCATTTCCATATATTTCTTGCCTCTACACTTTATTTACACACTTTGTACTTATTACTGCAGTGTAGCATTTTTCCCCACACCTTAAGGTTCAGTTTATAACAGCTTTGTAGGTCACCACTGCTCCTCATTTTTTTTTTCCAACAGTTTTTATTAGGCATTGTGTGAAATACATTGTATACAGAATAAACAATATTTTGCCTAATACAGGTTTTTCTTGTTTTATAGACAGAAAGAGGGAAAGACTCAACGCTCCCCCGACCTTCAAGTGTGGGTCGGCAGGGTTGGCGTGAGGGTCGAAACAGAGAGAGGGGGGGGGAGGGGGAGAAGAAGTGATGGAGAGATGAGGAGGGGGGGGCAGGGTCTGGGGAAGGGAGGACCCTTCCTTCTCTGACCATTGTACTGTACTCTTCCACTACTGCTGTCTTCTACTGTGGGAATGGTCGTCACTAATCTGTCATACGGGACAGCCACGGTTCCCATGTATTGTAAAAGGGCTCCGTTTTCCTTTTTAGAAAAGCCGAGAGCTTTTCCATTAACATGACTTCCTGTATTCTGTTTTTAACAGTTTGCCTAGGGGGGGGAGACACCTTCTTCCACGAGGCCGCCACCGCACATCTAGCCGCCGTGAGAATGAAGGAGATCAATTTACTTGTTGGGCGGTCAATGTTCTCGATTGGCCTGGCCAGCAAGTAGGTCAGCGGATCAATGGGTATTGTGAGGTCTGTGACCTCTGTGATTAAAGTCTGTATGGTTTCCCAGTATTTCTGAATTTCTGGACATGACCACCATATGTGGGCCATGTCACCCTTTTGTCCGCAGCCTCTCCAACATAGGTCTGAAGCCAGAGGGTAGATTTGATTTATTCTAACTGGGGTGAGATACCAGCGAAACAGTATTTTGTAAATATTTTCTTTGATTGTGGTACATATGGAAGTTCCTGAGGCTGATTCCCAAATACTTTCCCAATCCTCTTGGTCTATAACTATGCCCAATTCTGCTGCCCACTGGAGCATGTAGTCATGAACTGGAGCATCTGTTGCTCTTTCTAGTTCTGTGTATATTTGCGTTATCAGACCTTTTTGATGCGCTGTCTCTGTGCACAGTCTTTCGAAGTTCGTCAGAGGGGGAAATTCCAACGTTGGTGATATTGATTGGACGTAGTGCCGAATTTGGAGATATTTGAAGACATTCAATCCCCGTATTTCGTATTTGCTTTGTAGCCTTTGGTAGCTCAGGAATTCCCCAAAGCTCAGGAAGTCAGCAATCGCCCTTATGTTTTTGGTTGTAAATTGCTCAAATTGTCTGGGCTCACATCCTGGTGCGAATTTGGGATTTTGGATAATTGGTATGAGTTGAGATTTGGTGGTTGTGAGCTTGAATTTCAATTTGCATTTCGTCCAGGTCTCCCATGTGTGCCTCATTGGTCCTAATTGGAATTTGTTTTTCTGCAAATCTTCCCTACTCAGGGACCAAAGGCATGCTGGCAGAGAAGGCGTGCCGGCGTATTGCATTTCTATGTCTAGCCAGCAATATTGGCCGGGTTCCGCGTTCCATACTACTACCTGCCTTAACTGGGTGGCCTGGTAGTACCGCATAATGTCGGGGACCCCCAGGCCCCCTCTCCCCCTTGAAGTAAGTAGAACTGATCTTGCGACTCTTGGTTTTTTCCCCTGCCAGATGAAATGGAGAATTTGTTTCTGGATATTTTTCAATTCTGTGCCAGGGATGTGGATCGGGAGTGTCTGGAAGTGATATAGTAATCTGGGGAGTATGTTCATTTTCACCGAGATCATTCTCCCGATCCATGAAATTTGGTATGCCCCCCATTTTTCTAGGTCTAATTTTATTTTCCGAAATAGGGCCGGGTAATTGTGATGGTATAGCGAATGGTAGTTCCCCGATATCTTTACTCCCAGATATTTGATATGGGAGGAGCACCATCGGTATTTAAAATTTAGTTTAAGGAGTTTCATCTCTGGCTCTGGCAGGTTGAGGTTCAGGGCTTCGGACTTATCGTTATTAATTTTATAACCTGATATAGCTCCGAAGTCTAGAAGCTCTTTTTGTAAGTTTGGGAGGGAAATGTGGGGTCTTGAGAGCGTTAGTATTATATCATCCGCGAAGAGGGATATTTTGTAATGCGTACGCCCAATCTCTATCCCTTGAATATCTACGTTGTTTCGAATTGTAGCCGCCAGGGGTTCTATAGTTAGTGCGAAAAGGAGAGGGGACAGGGGGCACCCCTGTCTCGTGCCGTTTTGAATGCCAAAGCTCTGGGCATTACTTCCTGGTAGTTTTACCGTTGCGGATGGATCTTGGTAAAGTCTGCGGACCCCTTCTAAATATGCGTCTCGAAAGCCAAATTTACGCATGGTATGGTCTAAGAATAGCCAGTCAATTCTATCGAACGCCTTCTCTGCGTCTAGGCTGAGTAATATTGCTTTGGTGCCTGTAAGGTGGATATGCTCGATAATATTAATTATTTTACGTGTGTTGTCCGAGGCTTGTCGACCTGCCACAAATCCGACTTGGTCGATGTTAATCAGTCTCGGTAGAATGGGGTTTAATCTGTTGGCCAAAATTTTGCTATATAATTTGAGGTCACTGTTGAGAAGGGAGATTGGACGGTAGCTTCCACACTGCATCGGGTCTCTGCCTTCCTTATGAATTATGGCTAGGTTGGCTAGTGACATGGAGGTGGGGATCGAATTTCCCTCCATAAAATGATTGAACATTTTTAGTAGATGCGTGGATAGTATGGGCAAGAATCTCTTATAATAGACATTTGTGAAGCCATCAGGGCCAGGAGACTTGGAGATCTTTAGTGCTTTTACCGCTTCTTCCAATTCTTCTTTCGTGATCTCCGCATTGAGGACCTCATTGTCCTCTTCAGTCAGGGTGGGGAGTTGGCATTTATCTAAGTATTTTTTGATCGCTTCTGATGCTTTTGGTGCTGATCGACCATTTTTAGGTCGTAAATTATAAAGTTCTGTATAATATTTTGTGAACTCCGCCGCTATTTTTTTGTCGCTATATTGCGTTTCGCCAGACCCATTCTTAATCGCTGTTATTTGGGACCTTTTTTGGATGCCTCTTAATCTGCTGGCCAAGAGCTTGTCCGCCTTGTTACCCTTATCATAATAATGTTGATTAGTCCATTTAAGGGCTTTTTCAACTTTTTCCAGTTGGGTCTGCTTGAGCTTTTGTCTGGCTATTGTTAAGGCTTTATAGATTTTTTTTGCAGGGTTAGCTTTATGGGATTGCTCAAGTTTAAGGATGTTATCAGTAAGTTCCAAAATCAGTTTTTGCTTCATTTTTTTCCTATGGGAGGCAATAGAGATAAATTTGCCTCTAATTGCCGCCTTATGGGCTTCCCATAGTATCGCTGGAGATGACACCGACCCTGAGTTGAAGAAAAAGTAGTCCTTGAGGGAGGCTCTGATCTCTCTCTCTATCTCAGGGTGGTTCAATAGGGAGTCATTCAATCTCCAGGAGAATGATGTTGTCTTTTCGAATGGTGTGGATAAGGTCAAGGTGATTGGGGCATGGTCTGACCACGTGATGGGGCCGATGTCTGATTTCGTGGCTGCCTCTAGGATGTTCTTGGTCAGCAGAAAGTGATCTATGCGCGAGTAGGTCTGGTGAGGTGCCGAGTAAAAGGTATAGTCTCTCTGGCCCTGATGTTGTGATCTCCAAACGTCCACCAATGAGAACTCGTCCACTAATTCCCTGAACCTTTTCCCGGCGATTTGGGAGTGGGTTGTACGGGGGTGACCCCCTGTGGTTGATCTGTCCTCGATGGGGTTAAAGACCATGTTTAGGTCTCCTCCCACTATCATCGATGACAGATATCCCGGGTCTATGCCCTCAAGCACTGTTTTCAGAAATTCTGTTTGATTTTCGTTTGGGGCATATACATTGACTAGAGCGATTGCTGAGCCCGCTAAGGAGCCATATACCACAAGAAATCTACCCTCTGGATCCATGGTCGTTTTGACATGATTGAATGGAGTTCCTTGTCTGATTAGTATAGCCACTCCCCGCTTTTTACTACTAAATGATGCGAAAAAGCATGTTGGAAACACTTTTTTGTACAAATTTGGGGGGTCTTGAGATGTGAAGTGGGTTTCCTGTAAGAATACGATGTCTCCCCCTGCCTGCTTCATGTCTTGGAGGGCAAGCCTCCTTTTTCTATTATTTTGGAGTCCTTTGACGTTAAGCGACACTATCTTCACTGGGGCGTTAGAAGCCATATGTGACTTTTGTGGTTGTGGTAGTTAAGAACCCTCCCTTCCCATCTGGGGGGGCCCTGATTCTATGGCTCAAGAGTGTTCTTAGCCCTGGCAAACATTGTAAGGTAGCTTGTAGTTTTGAAAGGTTTACTGAATGGTCCGAGGAGGGGGGGGGGTAAGGGGAGGGTGGGGGGGATGGGGGGTAGGACCGCTGGGACAGAATCAGCGGTAGAGAGAGCAGGAAGATGAGGTTCGTGCATGAACCTAACAGGTATTTGCCTGGTCCTTGGGCGACCGGCTTTTGGGCGATAATGCCCATCAAGGTGGACTTCGGTGTCAGCATCCGGTGGGCAGTGTGGGGTGGGGGGCTGAACCCTCTGGTTCTTTGTGTTTTTTTCCCCTCCAGAATTCTCATTCACACCCTTTGTTCTCATACGGGAAGGGGTGGGGGGAGAGGGGGGGGAGGCTGTAAGTGGGGGGGGGGAAGGGGGGGAGGGGGAGGAGGTGATTTAGGGGGGGGGAGGGGGGCCAGACAGAAGAGAGATTCTAGAGCGCATTTCCGCGTCACATGTGGGGGTATATTCCCTGCATGTAGGTAGCTATTGACATTAGATTATCATGCCGTCTTTTATGTATCAATGTTCTTTATTATCGGGAGCTGGTATTCTTTGTGCAACGTATAGGACTTGGGGTGGTTCTTCTGTGTGTAAATTGGTACCTCTGTATATTGTAGGGGCTATGAGGTTTGGGGGAGAGAGAAAAAGAGGGGGGTGAGGGATGATATGGGTGGGGGGGGAGGGAGAGAGGAAAGGATGGGGGTGGGGAGAGAGGGTGGAGGGGGGGGGATGACGATGGAAAGGGGAGTGGTAGGCATTGCGGCGCCTTGCTTACGTTTGGTTCACCTGCACAGTAGTTATACAATTCTTCACTTCAGTAGGTTATACATGCAGTAATCATTTGTACAATAGGTGGTCAGTGAATTATGTAAATAGGCCATGTGGACAGTTAAACCATAATAAACTGCGTCTTGGTTGTATATGGGGGGGGGGGGGGGGGTTTAGTGGTGGGGTGCGTGTTCACTATGGTGTCTAGGGGGGGGGGAGGGGAGGAGCCGGGGGATGGGGAGGGGGAGAGGTGGTATGAGGGGATGGGTGGGAGTAGTTATGGGTAGGGTCGTGGTGGGGTTTCTATAGGGCTGCAAGTGCACACCTTAGGGTCTGCGGATTGGTTTGCTCAGTGCGAGCTGCGTAGCGGTTTCTCGGGGTTATGCGGCCAACTCGGGGTGCTGTTCCGCTCGCTGTTTTCATTGTGACGTCGTAAGGGGAGCGGCGTCTTGGTATTCCGGAGTAACAGGTAAGGTGATCTTGGTGCTGGGTGGTTCTGTAGGGGGGGGGGGGGGTTAGGGGGGAGGGGAAGGGGTACGTGGGGGAGGGGGAATAGGTGACATCAGGGTGAGTGTGCGGTGAGTGTTTTGGCAGCTAGCTTTGAATCACATATACCTATACATATATACATCTACATTAGATACACAGATATTCACATTGGTAGAACACATTGGCATTACAAATAGACCGTTACATCAGGGTGGTCTCAGCTTTAGTTGCTTGCGGAGAGGTTGGGAACCTTTATGGTGGGGCTGGGGTTCATCATATCCGGGGGGGGGGGGCAGAGGGATGGGGCAGGGTATCGGGGGGGGGGGGTATTTGGCGTGGTATCCGGGGGGGGAGGGGTGATGGGGATTGTGGGAAAGGGGATGGGGGGGGAAGAGGCAACTGGAGGTATTTTGGTGTAGTGCTGTGCGTCATTTGTATGGTAAGTGTACCGTTATTTACGCTGGTAAATCGTATTGACACTTATGAAGTGACGGTCTCAGCTCTATTTGCGTGTAGTGAGTTGGGGAGCTTTGGTGGTGACGTTCAAGCCCCTCGTTCTATCCGGGGGTGGGGGGGCTGGGGAGGGGGGGTGTGGAGGGGGGGGGGGCTGGGGTAATGGGGGGGGGGAAGGGGTGATTGTGGATAGGTCCGTTGGGGATTATTGCGAAACCACTGTTGTAGAGATCGCGGGCGGGGGGGGGGGGTAGGGGACTCTCTAGTGGACACCCGGAGCAGTGTGGGATTGGCTGCTTGATACTGGGGGTGTTGTGTAGGTTGTAATAGGTAGGTGTTCTGCTGTGCGTTCGCCGTCGCGAGTTGGGGGGGAGGGTTAGGGGGGCGAAAGGGAGGACAAATAAGGGGGGAGGGGTGGGATGAGGATGAGGGAGGGGGCACTGGGGGGGGTGATGGTGAGAGGGGGGGGGTGATGGTGAGGGGGGGGAGGGGTTGATGGTGAAGGGGGGGGGGGTTGTTCCATCATATAGGCTATTGTAGTTGACATTAAGGGGCTTTATAACATAGCTACAACTTGGGTTTCAACAGGGATGTAAGCTGCCCATAAACAAGGTGGGTGGGGGAGGGTAAGTTCCGCAGCACAGGAAAAAGCGCTTAACAGTCTCAACAGGGGTAACGGGTTCTGTATCAGTCTGATTGGGGGGGGGGGCAGCTATTTCTCACCGGGACCAGATATAACGTTTATCTGGAGTGGGGGCAATCAAACCTGGTCTGGGTGATGTCCACGGGTAGGTCGAGGAGTTCCCAGCGGGGCTTGGCCGGCAAGGCCACCAGGTGGATCAGGTTTCCCCTCTCCTGCCTCCGCGCTTCTCAACTCGCCTATGCTGCTTGTGGGGGTGCACATCTTGGCTCCAACAAACCGAGCCATGGGGTGCTGGGGACTCTTTTGTCAACTGGTTGGTAGAACAACAACTAACGGGACTGCGTAGACACGCTGGTTTTCTCCATGGTCTCCCTTCGGGAGGTAAGGGCTCTGGGTCGCAGGGCTTCTCCTCCGGGCGATCAGGTCTGTTGCTCCTGCTGGCCGGCCAATCTTTCCGACGCTCTGATGGGTCTCCGCTCCTGGCTTGCTTCTCGTGGTTCCCTCCGCGTGTTGTTCCGTGCAGGTGGCAACGTCAGGCCTAGTTCGCGGGCGAATCCTTGCATTTCTTCTGGCAGTCTGATGGATCTCTGCTTCCCGCCTCTGCTTACGACCAGCCGGAATGGAAATCCCCATCGGTAGGGTATGTTGTTTTCCCGCAGTATTTGGGTGAGTGGTTTGAGTTCTCTGCGGCGCTCAATTGTGATCTTGGCGAGGTCACTGAATATTTGTAACGGCTCATTTTGAAAAGTCAAATTGTTCGCCTCTCTGCTCGCCGTCATAACCTTCTCCTTTGTGGAGTAGCTATGGAGGCGTACTATAATGTCCCGCCTTCGTTTTGGATCATTCGAGCGGGGGCCCAGTGCGCGGTGTGCGCGATCTATTTCTAGATCTCTTTTATCCAGGTCCTTGCACAGGGTGTTAATGAGGTCAGTCACGTAAGATTTTATTGCTTCAGGGGGAACCGTTTCCGGGACATTCCGAATCCTGAGGTTCTGCCTCCGGTCCCGGTTCTCCTGATCTTCTATGCTGTCCTTCAGGAGTCTGACCTCCTCACCCAGGCGCATGATCTCATCATCTGCCGCCGCTTGAGCTTGCAACGATTCTTCAAGCTTGCTCTCTAGATCGTCAGCTCTTTGTGTGAGGGTATCCATTTCTTCACGTAGGCCCGTCACCATTTCCCTGAGGTCCTGCTTGAGGGTTTTATGTAGCCTATCGTGCATATTAGAGAGGAGTTCCTCCAGATAGGTGCGCGTGATTTCCCTTTCTAGGGCTGGTTCCGCTGCCTGCGTGTCTCCCTCTCGTTGCGGGGACGCAGCCGCGTGGTGTCCGGCGCCATCTTGAGGTCCCTGCATGCTCGCGGGGCCGCGTTTTTGCTGCGGCTGGAAAAATTTCGGGACGCCTTTAGAAGCTGGCGCTTTTGCCTTCTGGGGCATGCTGTGAGGTTCAGGCGTCGCTTGAGACTATTTGCGGTTAGTTTCGGGGGGGGGGGGAAAGTCTTTTCTGGTCTTTTTATGCGTGAGGGTTCTCAGAGCTCCCTGACTAACCCACCATCTTGGATGACGTCACCGGAAGTCGAAATAAAGTCATTTTATTGAATGGTTGTCTGGGGTTTTTCTGGGGTTATGGGGACAGGGGGAGGGGGCCCTAGGGGGGATAGATCACAGCCTCTCCTGTCCAGCACCTCCCCACCTCGCACCGCTGAGGGACGGCTCCTTTGGGGGTGAAGGGGTGACTCTTTTTTTCTCTGATTTTCTATGTTGTGGTGTTTATTTATTTATTTATGTTCCTGGAGGGGGGAGATATGCCTTTAAATCCAGCCTGCGGTGGCCATCTTGGATTTGGCACGCAGGCTGAAACGCAAGGAGCCAGACAGCTCCGATCCAGGCAGCAGCTGTTCTCAGCCCCCCTCCTCGCAGAGACGGTGCAGGCAGGTGGAAGGCCGCACAGGGAGGCAGGGGGGGATAGCGGGAAGGCGCGCTGATTGGGTTTACTGCCGGACGGGAGAGGTAAGCGCGGCGCGCAGCTACAGCGCCATGACGGCCATTTTAGTTAGCCTCCAGCAGCACCAGCAGAGTATTTTTATTTTAAGCAGTGTTTATTATTTTGTTGTAGGTCTTTGTTTAGTGAAGTGGCTTTTGACAGGGGGGTATGAGACACCGCCGGGACCCGACATCAGGTGCGGCCGTCGCGCAGAGCGGGAGGCCCCCGTCGGTTTCCTATGTGAAGAGATCAAAGGCCCAACAGGCGTCACCAGTCCCGCGCGGCACCCACCTCTCCGCCCGAACCAGCGGCGGGTTGATGCGGATCAGGCCGCCGGTCAGATCCTCGCTCCGCTCTCTGGATCCCAGATGGTTTGGGGGTCTGCAGACCTTGGTCTCAGAGAGACTACCTTGCGGGGTTTGGCGCCGGATCCAGGTAAATCAGTCCTGCTTGGCCGCCATCTTAGCCACACAGCAATTTGAGAGAGGAGGCCCAGGGGACCCGGTCTTTGCGTGTATACTTGGGGTTTGTGTGTAATCCACCGCCACCAGGGCATTCAGCATAAGTATGATATCTTCCCCCAGCTTTTTTAATATTTTTTGAGGGGTTTCTTGGTCCCAGTTATCTTTATTTTGTCCTCTCTTGGGACGGAGCTGTATAGACACAGGTCTTGCTTGCTCGGTGTCTTGGCCACGCCCCCCCACTGCTCCTCATTTTAACCATTTATGTGTATGTGATTAATAAACCTTTATTGATACAATTTGTGTATGTTAGAGTGCTATTCAGGGGATTCTTTTTTTCTGTGTTAGTTTTCATATGTGTGTGTGTGTGTGTGTGTGTGTGTGTGTGTGTGTGTGTGTGTGTGTGTGTGTGTGTGTGTATATATGTATATATTTATGTATATATATTTGTGTGTGTGTGACCTTGGGCAAGTCACTTCATATCCTCTGTGCCTCAGGCACCAATGTCATAGATTGTAAGCTCTATGGGGCAGGGACTTGTGTCTGCAAAATGTCTCTGTATAGCGCTACGTAAAACTAGCAGCGCTTTAAAAGAACATGCTGTTATTATTATTATATATAAATGTGTATGTATTTATTTATATAGCACTATTAATGTATATAGCGTTTCACAGTAGTAATACATGTGAAAATCCTATAAATAACAAATACAAATATCAGGTCATGGGAATAAGTGATTTGGACATAAAAGTAACATTTCGGAAGTGTGGACAACTAATACATCTTGTAGATTGCCTTTACAGTGTGATGTCATTGATTCAGTAGATTGTGTGCAGACCAGGACTGCAGTACAGTGTCACTCACATGGATGACTTGCGTGGTAGAAGCTCAAGAACAAGGATGTCAAACTCCAGTCCTCGAGGGCAGCAAACAGGCCAGGTTTTCAGGATATCCCTACTGAAAACCTGGCCTGTTTGGGACCCTCGAGGACTGGAGTTTGACATGCATGCTCTAGACGGAGCACAGCTGTGGGTGGGAGGTGGATTTGCTTTGCATCAAATGGTTTGGAGCAAGGTTTATTGTATGTATTATCATAATAACAATGCAATGCTTAACTTTTATTTCAGGAGGGATGACTGCAGAACAGAAGTGAATATTGAAGCCATGTGTTCCTTTTCTTGCAAAAGAGAAAATTTGAAGGACAGTTGAACAGAATGAAAATTACTACACAGAGACAGATAAGCAATGTGTATATTTCTCATTTACCATTTAGTATTTGTCGTTTTATTGACTCCACACAATCCAGCTGCTACGGGTTTCACATTGAACATTTTCATCTCTACTCTACCCCTTCCTGTGATCTGAACCATGCAAGTTTTCATTGATTCAATACATCATGAGTAGAGTGTGGCTACAGTATGAAGTAAAGACCCAAGGACCACATCTACTACCATTCATAACAAGAACATGTGCAGTAGCGCACAGCTGCAGTTCTATGTGATTGTTATGAAAGGTTGAGGTGGTTCAATTCTATGAATCTGGAGTGGGATGGATCCTGTTTGCATCACATGGTTTCATCTAGGCCAGTAGATTATATAACTCTCAGTACAGGTTACACATGGCATCAGTATTAGTGATGTAAAGAGGAGGAAAGCTTCAATGTGGAGTACAAAGCCAAGTAATGTTGAAGTTACTCCTTTTACCATTTACTTGGTCAGTCTGTACTGTCTACTCCCCACACAGCTGCTAAGGGTCTTCCATTTTAAATACTTTCACCTCCTATTCTGCACTGCTTTGCTGCCCATTACTTAGAAATGCGTTCCAGTCATGTTTACCACTCTGAATCTCTCTGCAGTCATTGATTCAGCACATCATGGGTAGAGCATGGCTACAGATACAGCAAGCTATTATTATTTTACCGGCTGATCACCCATAATATTGCATTAAAACATAGAATATCACTTAATTTCCAAAAGATTCAGTGATGCTGATAATGCAGAATCTCACAACATTTCCCATCATAATGCCATAATGCACCAGAGGAAGAAATAATCCTTGCTATATCTGTACATTGTGTGACGTATTACCTCTATGACCATTGATAGCAAGTACATCTTCTGTATAGAGCGGCTGTGTTATGATGCAGTTATTGATCATCATTGACATAATCACAAGAATCTTATGCAAAGGGAAATTGTCCGCAGCGAAGTGAGATGTGTGCCTGTTTTAAGTCCTCCAGCTTAACGCCCCTACACCTCCCACTACACAGACATACTTACTTATGCATACACTGACATCTGGCATACCTACACACACCCCAGGGCCACTTCCTTCCCCTGATGTCAGGGAGAGGATGGGCATGCAGAGTGCAGTAAGTCTCCACGTTACTCTGGCCAACAGTCTTGGCCTACCCCCAGCATCTGTCACCCACAACATCTGTTCCCTCCTTGTAAAGTGCTGAACTATCTCACCTGGGTCAGTGCTATAGCTGATCACAGTGCCCGATCATGATGTCACTGTGACAGGCAGCAGTGCAGATTGACCGGTCAATCAATGCAGTGCCGCACCATATGCACTAAATGAGATTTCCGTGCCCCCTGTCAGGTTACTCCCTGGGCAGTGACCCTGCTCACCCCCTCCCCTAGTTCCACCTCTGACCACAATTATCTCTCTTGGAGAGTGTAGCAAATTGGTGTTGGTGGAATCTCACCTCTGCCATGCATGGTCACAATCTGGGCACAGGACCCAAATAGTGGGCAATGTGGCACTTCTTACAGTAGAGAATAAGTAACTATATTCTTTACTTGTGTATTAAGGACCTTATTTGCATTAAAATTCAGTCCCCATGGGACCAAGACTTTCTGGCTTACTGAACAAAGTGGAATTATTTCGTAGAGGGTGGAGAATTGTATTTTATCTGAAATTACCCCCTCTGCACAAAATACAAACAATTATACACATACATGTACCTTGTGGAAGTTGTTGCCCTCTATCTTCCTGTGGTCTCTCCCTGTTTCTCACCGTGCCTCCTCCCATTTCCTTGCACCTCTGCGTCTCCGCATATATCCCTATACTCAGAGCCGGCTCCGGTCAGTGACATGGGATGCCCAAATATGAGCATATCCATACATGGGCATCCATGCCACTGACCGGAGCCCACTCTGTTGCGGATATGGAGAGAGACTGGGAGATTTACATCCCCTTATAATTCATATGGTGCATAGTACCGGCACGTATTGTTTTACCGTTACTGTGTACCTTCCTACTTTCACACTGGTACAGTATGTGCTGCAGTGGGACTGAGAGGGATATATTGGTAACACATAGTTATTGTTGGGGGAATTCAATCCATTTTGAAAATAGTAATGCAATGTTTTATACTTTTTTTTTTTTGCAGTAATGAAGAATGAAAAAGTTCTGTTAAAATTGAATTGGAGGTGAACTGGAATCATCATCAACTCTGCACCAGTGTGAATTGATGTTCTTTAATGTTCTGATAAGGTACATGCAACATCTCTTCCTCAACCCCTACACCACTCTCTGCCTCTTGCCTCTCTCTCTCCACCTCCCTGCTAAGCGTATTAACCCATCTAATGTAATCCACATTCCATGTCTCACTTTACTCTTCACTTCTCACGTGCCCTCTGGAATGTCTGCTCTCTGACTAACAAGGTCTATTTGTACATGACCTCTTCTGCTCTCATCATCCACCACTTCTCATTCCCCTCACCCCTGTCCTACTAGATACCTCAGCTTAATTGAACTCTCTCCTCTGACATCTACCCTTATCTCTAACCTCTCCTCACTTTCTGCTTAAACTAACTATCTTGTTAACTTTTACAATGCTATCATCTCCTCCTCCTCCCTCCTCCTCCCTCCTCCCTCCTCCATTATATATTTATATGCCCCTTCTAGGCTCTGACACACTCATCCCTCTAAGGCCATGATTATCATGGGCACATGCTTGGTCATCCACAGTGCGTGCGAGCGATGCAGAGCCGCCTCGGACCTCAGTGCAGGGATTGCTGCATACCCCAGCATCTGTCACCCACAAACAATACACACACTAATACTCCCCACAATACACACTATAATACCTCCTCAATACTAATCTCTCCAATAATATTATAGCTCCAAACACAATATACACAACACCCTTACACAAGATACACAATCTAGTACTCTCCTCTGCACCTCTACACACAATATAATACTCCCACACACACAATATACACACTACCCTCCTACCCCCATAAAATACAACCAATAATACACACACACTTTGTGGATGTTGGGACCAGCTCCCGGCATGCACCAGTGAAAGAGAGAGGCCAGCAGAAGCTCGGAAGAACTCCCTCTCTCCATCCGTGCCTCCCTCCGTTTCCCATCTTCTCCCTGTCTCTCTCCCTCCCTTTCCTTGCATCTCCCTGCGTCTTTACGTATACCCAGTCAGTGACGGCTCTGGTCACGTGATGCCTTAATATGGGCTTATCCATATATGTTCATCCACGTCACTAATGTGATGCCCGCACTGTTGCGGAGCTGGTACTTACGACGGGCACTTATTGTTTTATCAGTACTGCGTACCTGACTCTACCGGCCTACTTTCAACACTAGTACAATATGTGCTTCACTACGAGTGAGTGGGGAATATTGGCATCACACAGTCACTGTTGAATATGCCATTCAATCCATTTTGAAAATAGTAATGCAATGTGGTTTTGTTTTGTTTGCTTTTTGCAGTAATGAAGAATGGAAAAGTTATATTAAAATTAAATTGGAGGGGGACTAGATTCAGCATTTCATCATGAACTCTGCACTTGTGAGAATTTAACTTCTTGAATACCCTGACAGGTACACGCAACATTAAGACTATAATCTGCTGTGCAAGCTTTCGTGCTATACCTCCCCCTCAGGTTTTGATTTATACATTTGCTCCCTCAATTCATGTCCTCTAATATTTGAAAGCTCTCTCCTAGCATTTTCTCTTTACCACAGAACGTCATCCCAATGTAACCTCTCTCTTGTTCTCTCTGCTTGCTGTTTCCTCACTCCTCTGTTAAACTTTTCTAATTTCTCTAACTTCCACACTCCTGCTTTTATCCACATGTTCTCTTTCCTTCCCCTACCTTTGCATGTGTCTACACACTGCACCATTTGTACAGACCTCTATTGCAGCTATTTCTGCACTGCTCAATGAAAAGCACTCTTTAATATCCTATTCTCTGTGCCCCCTCTCTCTGCGCCCCCTCTTTTGGCGCCTCCTCTCTCTGCGCCCCCTCTCTCTGCGCCTATCTGTCTCATTCTCTCTACGTCCCTCTCTCTCTACATAGAGCTATCTCTGTCTCTCTCTACACCTATCTCTGTGTCTCCTTCTATGTTTGCTGATGTGTGGGATATCTCTTATAATCTTGAACCTGCTCATATACACATCGGGCCTCCCTGCCTCTGCCTCCCTGCTAAGAGTGTTAACCTATCTAATGTAATCCACATTCCTTTCCTTACTTTTCTCTTCCCTTCTCCTGTGCCCTCTGGAATGTCCACTCTTACTAACAAGGGTCTAGTTGTACATGACCTCTTCTGCTCTCATCATTCACAATCAGTCATTCCCCTCACCCCATCTTACCTGTCCCACTGATTTTCCTCTGCTTAATTAAACTCTCCTCTGACATCTACTCTAACCTCTCTGCTCTCTCTCTCTCTTTCTGCTTAAACTGACAATCTTATTAACTCTTACAATGCTATCCTCTATATGCCCCTTCAAGCTCTGACACACTCGTCCCTCTAACCCACACCCTTGGCTAAATTCCCAAACATGTTCATCACACTTCCACTCGCTGTTCTTAATGCCTATGAAGGAAATCTCACACTTGATGTTTGATTTTTCTACAGTAAAAATGTCTCCAGTCCTGTATAAAGCTGCTCTCTGGGGCCAAACCACACTACTTTTTTTTCCATATTCATCAACACACAAATTTAATTTACGCTGTCTTTTTTCCCCTGTATTTGACTCCCTCCACTAACCTTCTTCTCACACTTGCCATCCTTCCTTCACTTCTCCTCAAGCATTTGACTACTTCAGAGGCAAGGTGGATGCCACCCACAAGGAGATTCCTTCTGTCCCTTCCCCCTTCTCTCCTTCTACCTAATTCTCCTTCTGCATTTGACTCCTTTTCTTCTCTTACAGAGCTGGAAGCTAATCATCTTCTCTTCTCCCTCTACCACATGCCCTCTAGATCGTATCCCCTCACACCTTACTGCATCTCTTAGTCCCCACTCTCACCCACATCTTCAATTCCTCCCTATTCTCTGGCTCTTTACCCTCTTACTTTAAGCCTGTAGTGGTCACCCTTTTCTCAGAAACAACCTACACCCTATACTAACCCTATACTAACTACCGCCCTGTATCCCTCCTGCTGTTTGTCTCCTAATTGCTAGAATGTCAACATTCTTAAATCACATTCCCTCCTGGATCCTTTACAACCTGCCTTTCGTACAGCTCGTTCTACAGACTGTGCTTAAAGCAAATTCCCAAGGTCACTTTTCCCTACTAATCCTACTTGATCTATCTGCTGCGTTTGATGCTCTCAATCACTCTCCTCCTTCATATTCTAAACTCTCTCTTGGTATCCGTAACACAGTTCTATCCTGGTTTTCATCATAACTTTCCTGTCACACATTCTCCATCTCTGTTGCTAACATGTCTTCGTCTTCTATTGATCTGTCTGTGGGTATACATCAGGGCTCTGTTCTGAGATCTCTCTTTCTCTCTACATACTATCATTTGGTGACCTCATCAACTCTTTGTGACAATCCTATAAATAACAAATACAAATATCAGGTCATGGGAATAAGTGATTTGGACATAAAAGTAACATTTCGGAAGTGTGGACAACTAATACATCTTGTAGATTGCCTTTACAGTGTGATGTCATTGATTCAGTAGATTGTGTGCAGACCAGGACTGCAGTACAGTGTCACTCACATGGATGACTTGCGTGGTAGAAGCTCAAGAACAAGGATGTCAAACTCCAGTCCTCGAGGGCAGCAAACAGGCCAGGTTTTCAGGATATCCCTACTGAAAACCTGGCCTGTTTGGGACCCTCGAGGACTGGAGTTTGACATGCATGCTCTAGAAGGAGCACAGCTGTGGGTGGGAGGTGGATTTGCTTTGCATCAAATGGTTTGGAGCAAGGTTTATTGTATGTATTATCATAATAACAATGCAATGCTTAACTTTTATTTCAGGAGGGATGACTGCAGAACAGAAGTGAATATTGAAGCCATGTGTTCCTTTTCTTGCAAAAGAGAAAATTTGAAGGACAGTTGAAGAGAAGGAAAATTACTACACAGAGACAGATAAGCAATGTGTATATTTCTCATTTACCATTTAGTATTTGTCGTTTTATTGACTCCACACAATCCGGCTGCTACGGGTTTCACATTGAATATTTTCATCTCTACTCTACCCCTTCCTGTGATCTGAACCATGCAAGTTTTCGTTGATTCAATACATCATGAGTAGAGTGTGGCTACAGTATGAAGTAAAGACCCAAGGACCACATCTACTACCATTCATAACAAGAACATGTGCAGTAGCGCACAGCTGCAGTTCTATGTGATTGTTATGAAAGGTTGAGGTGGTTCAATTCTATGAATCTGGAGTGGGATGGATCCTGTTTGCATCATATGGTTTCATCTAGGCCAGTAGATTATATAACTCTCAGTACAGGTTACACATGGCATCAGTATTAGTGATTTAAAGAGGAGGAAAGCTTCAATGTGGAGAACAAAGCCAAGTAATGTTGAAGTTACTCCTTTTACCATTTACTTGGTCAGTCTGTACTGTCTACTCTCCACACAGCTGCTAAGGATCTTCCATTTTAAATACTTTCACCTCCTATTCTGCACTGCTTTGCTGCCCATTATTCAGAGATGCGTTCCAGTCATGTTTAGCACTCTGAATCTCTCTGCAGTCATTGGTTCAGCACATCATGGGTAGAGCATGGCTACAGATACAGCAAGCTATTATTATTTTACCGGCTGATCACCCATAATATTGCATTAAAACATAGAATATCACTTAATTTCCAAAAGATTCAGTGATGCTGATAATGCAGAATCTCACAACATTTCCCATCATAATGCCATAATGCACAAGTGGGAGAAATAATCCTTGCTATATCTGTACATTGTGTGACATATTACCTCAATGACCAATGAGAGCAAGTACATCTTCTGTATAGAGCGGCTGTGTTATGATGCAGTTATTGATCATCATTGACATAATCACAAGAATCTTATGCAAAGGGAAATTGTCCGCAGCGAAGTGAGATTTCAGCCCCCAAACGTCTGTAATATTAATGCAATGTCTTACTTTTGTTGCAGTGAACACTGAAGAGACGGATCTACTACAACACTGTACAGGATGAGCATACGCTACAAGCAGCAAAATGATCTTGCAGTTGACAGTATGTTGTTCTGGTAATGTGCACAATTATTATTTATGGGCTACACACCACAGTGCTGGACATATTCTGTTAACTTCAACTCTACTCCTAACATGGAGATGTCTTCCTGGTGTTACTGATTCAGTACATCATATGCACAGTGTGGTTATGATATGATGGATTGATTTAATGAACCCACCAACCAATGATGACATCTGCATCATCTTCTGTAAAGTGCAGCTACAGCATGATATTATCAGCATTTGGTGCGGTATAATCAGAGGTATCTATGTGCTTTTGTGCCTGTTTTAAGTCCTCCAGCTTAACGCCCCTACACCTCCCACTACACAGGCATACTTACTTATGCATACACTGACATCTGGCATACCTACACACACCCCAGGGCCACTTCCTTCCCCTGATGTCAGGGAGAGGATGGGCATGCAGAGTGCAGTAAGTCTCCACGTTACTCTGGCCAACAGTCTTGGCCTACCTCCAGCATCTGTCACCCACAACATCTGTTCCCTCCTTGTAAAGTGCTGAACTATCTCACCTGGGTCAGTGCTATAGCTGATCACAGTGCCCGATCAGGATGTCACTGTGACAGGCAGCAGTGCAGATTGACCGGTCAATCAATGCAGTGCCGCAACATATGCACTAAATGAGATTTCCGTGCCCCCAGTCAGGTTACTCCCTGGGCAGTGACCCTGCTCACACCCTCCCCTAGTTCCACCTCTGATCACAATTATCTCTCTTGGAGAGTGTAGCAAATTGGAGTTGGGGGAATCTCACCTCTGCCATGCATGGTCACAATCTGGGCACAGGACCCAAATAGTGGGCAATGTGGCACTTCTTACAGTAGAGAATAAGTAACTTTATTCTTTACTTGTGTATTAAGGACCTTATTTGCATTAAATTCAGTCCACATGGGACCAAGACTTTCTGGCTTACTGAACAAAGTGGAATTGTTTCGTAGAGGGTGGAGAATTGTATTTTATCTGAAATTACCCCCTCTGCACAAAATACAAACAATTATACCCATACAAGTACCTTGTGGAAGTTGTTGCCCTCTATCTTCCTGTGGTCTCTCCCTGTTTCTCACCGTGCCTCCTCCCATTTCCTTGCACCTCTGCGTCTCCGCATATATCCCTATACTCAGAGCCGGCTCCGGTCAGTGACATGGGATGCCCAAATATGAGCATACCCATATATGGGCATCCATGCCACTGACCGGAGCCCGCTCTGTTGCGGATATGGAGAGAGACTGGGAGATTTACATCCCCTTATAATTCATATGGTGCATAGTACCGGCACGTATTGTTTTACCGGTACTGTGTACCTTCCTACTTTCACACTGGTACAGTATATGCTGCAGTGGGACTGAGAGGGATATATTGGTAACACATAGTCATTGTTGGGGGAATTCAATCCATTTTGAAAATAGTAATGAAATGTTTTTTACTTTTCTTTTTTTTCAGTAATGAAGAATGAAACATTTCTGTTAAAATTGAATTGGAGGTGAACTGGATTCATCATCAACTCTGCACCAGTGTGAATTGATGTTCTTTAATGTTCTGATAAGGTACATGCAACATCTCTTCCTCAACCCCTGCACCACTCTCTGCCTCTTGCCTCTCTCTCTCCACCTCCCTGCTAAGCGTATTAACCCATCTAATGTAATCCACATTCCATGTCTCACTTTACTCTTCACTTCTCACGTGCCCTCTGGAATGACTGCTCTCTGACTAACAAGGTCTATTTGTACATGACCTCTTCTGCTCTCATCCACCACCTCTCATTCCCCTCACCCCTGTCCTACTCGATACCTCAGCTTAATTGAACTCTCTCCTCTGACATCTACCCTTATCTCTAACCTCTCCTCACTTTCTGCTTAAACTAACTATCTTGTTAACTTTTACAATGCTATCATCTCCTCCTCCTCCCTCCTCCTCCTTCCTCCTCCCTCCTCCATCATATATATGCCCCTTCTAGGCTCTGACACACTCATCCCTCTAAGGCCATGATTATCATGGGCACATGCTTGGTCATCCACAGTGTGTGCGAGCGATGCAGAGCCGCCTCGGACCTCAGTGCAGGGATTGCTGCATACCCCCAGCATCTGTCACCCACAAACAATACACACACTAATACTCCCCACAATACACACTATAATACCTCCTCAATACTAATCTCCCCAATAATATTATAGCTCCAAACACAATATACACAACACCCTTACACAAGATACACAATCTAGTACTCTCCTCTGCACCTCTACACACAATATAATACTCCCACACACACAATATACACACTACCCTCCTACCCCCATAAAATACAACCAATAATACACACACACTTTGTGGATGTTGGGACCAGCTCCCGGCATGCACCAGTGAAAGAGAGAGGCCGGCAGAAGCTCGGAAGAACTCCCTCCATCCGTGCCTTCCTCCGTTTCACATCTTCTCCCTGTCTCTCTCCCTCCCTTTCCTTGCATCTCCCTGCGTCTTTACGTATACCCAGTCAGTGACGGCTCTGGTCACGTGATGCCTTAATATGGGCTTATCCATATATGTTCATCCACGTCACTAATGTGATGCCCGCACTGTTGCGGAGCTGGTACTTACGACGGGCACTTATTGTTTTATCAGTACTGCGTACCTGACTCTACCGGCCTACTTTCAACACTAGTACAATATGTGCTTCACTACGAGTGAGTGGGGAATATTGGCATCACACAGTCACTGTTGAATATGCCATTCAATCCATTTTGAAAATAGTAATGCAATGTGGTTTTGTTTTGTTTGCTTTTTGCAGTAATGAAGAATGGAAAAGTTATATTAAAATTAAATTGGAGGGGGACTAGATTCAGCATTTCATCATGAACTCTGCACTTGTGAGAATTTAACTTCTTGAATACCCTGACAGGTACACGCAACATTAAGACTATAATCTGCTGTGCAAGCTTTCGTGCTATACCTCCCCCTCAGGTTTTGATTTATACATTTGCTCCCTCAATTCATGTCCTCTAATATTTGAAAGCTCTCTCCTAGCATTTTCTCTTTACCACAGAACGTCATCCCAATGTAACCTCTCTCTTGTTCTTTCTGCTTGCTGTTTCCTCACTCCTCTGTTAAACTTTTCTAATTTCTCTAACTTCCACACTCCTGCTTTTATCCACATGTTCTCCTCTTTCCTTCCCCTACCTTTGCATGTGTCTACACACTGCACCATTTGTACAGACCTCTATTGCAGCTATTTCTGCACTGCTCAATGAAAAGCACTCTTTAATATCCTATTCTCTGTGCCCCCTCTCTCTGCGCCCCCTCTTTTGGCGCCTCCTCTCTCTGCGCCCCCTCTCTCTGCGCCTATCTGTCTCATTCTCTCTACGTCCCTCTCTCTCTACATAGAGCTATCTCTGTCTCTCTCTACACCTATCTCTGTGTCTCCTTCTATGTTTGCTGATGTGTGGGATATCTCTTATAATCTTGAACCTGCTCATATACACATCGGGCCTCCCTGCCTCTGCCTCCCTGCTAAGAGTGTTAACCTATCTAATGTAATCCACATTCCTTTCCTTACTTTTCTCTTCCCTTCTCCTATGCCATCTGGAATGCCCGTTCTCTGACTAACAAGGCTCTAGTTGTACATGACCTCTTCTGCTCTCATCATTCACAATCAGTCATTCCCCTCACCCCATCTTACCTGTCCCACTGATTTGCCTCTGCTTAATTAAACTCTCCTCTGACATCTACTCTAACCTCTCTCTCTCTTTCCGCTTAAACTAACAATCTTATTAACTCTTACAATGCTATCCTCCTATCTATATGCCCCCTCTAGGCTCTGACACACTTGTCCCTCTAGCCCACACCCTTGGCTAAATTCCCAAACATGTTCATCACACTTCCACTCGCTGTTCTTAATGCCTATGAAGGAAATCACACAATTGATATTTGATTTTTCTACAGTAAAAATGTCTCCAGTCCTGTATAAAGCTGCTCTCTGGGGCCAAACCACACTACTTTTTTTTCACATTCATCAACACTCAAATTTAATTTACGCTGTCTTTTTTTCCCTGTATTTGACTCCCTCCACTAACCTTCTCCTCACACTTGCCATCCTTCCTTCACTTCTCCTCAAGCATTTGACTACTTCAGAGGCAAGGTGGATGCCACCCACAAGGAGATTCCTTCTGTCCCTTCCCCCTTCTCTCCTTCTACCTAATTCTCCTTCTGCATTTGACTCCTTTTCTTCTCTTACAGAGCTGGAAGCTAATCATCTTCTCTTCTCCCTCTACCACATGCCCTCTAGATCGTATCCCCTCACACCTTACTGCATCTCTTAGTCCCCACTCTCACCCACATCTTCAATTCCTCCCTATTCTCTGGCTCTTTACCCTCTTACTTTAAGCCTGTAGTGGTCACCCTTTTCTCAGAAACAACCTACACCCTATGTGCCTTACTAACTACCGCCCTGTATCCCTCCTGCTGTTTGTCTCCTAATTGCTAGAATGTCAACATTCTTAAATCACATTCCCTCCTGGATCCTTTACAACCTGCCTTTCGTACAGCTCGTTCTACAGACTGTGCTTAAAGCAAATTCCCAAGGTCACTTTTCCCTACTAATCCTACTTGATCTATCTGCTGCGTTTGATGCTCTCAATCACTCTCCTCCTTCATATTCTAAACTCTCTCTTGGTATCCGTAACACAGTTCTATCCTGGTTTTCATCATAACTTTCCTGTCACACATTCTCCATCTCTGTTGCTAACATGTCTTCGTCTTCTATTGATCTGTCTGTGGGTATACATCAGGGCTCTGTTCTGAGATCTCTCTTTCTCTCTACATACTATCATTTGGTGACCTCATCAACTCTTTGTGACAATCCTATAAATAACAAATACAAATATCAGGTCATGGGAATAAGTGATTTGGACATAAAAGTAACATTTCGGAAGTGTGGACAACTAATACATCTTGTAGATTGCCTTTACAGTGTAATGTCATTGATTCAGTAGATTGTGTGCAGACCAGGACTGCAGTACAGTGTCACTCACATGGATGACTTGCGTGGTAGAAGCTCAAGAACAAGGATGTCAAACTCCAGTCCTCGAGGGCAGCAAACAGGCCAGGTTTTCAGGATATCCCTACTGAAAACCTGGCCTGTTTGGGACCCTCGAGGACTGGAGTTTGACATGCATGCTCTAGAAGGAGCACCGCTGTGGGTGGGAGGTGGATTTGCTTTGCATCAAATGGTTTGGAGCAAGGTTTATTGTATGTATTATCATAATAACAATGCAATGCTTAACTTTTATTTCAGGAGGGATGACTGCAGAACAGAAGTGAATATTGAAGCCATGTGTTCCTTTTCTTGCAAAAGAGAAAATTTGAAGGACAGTTGAAGAGAAGGAAAATTACTACACAGAGACAGATAAGCAATGTGTATATTTCTCATTTACCATTTAGTATTTGTCGTTTTATTGACTCCACACAATCCGGCTGCTACGGGTTTCACATTGAATATTTTCATCTCTACTCTACCCCTTCCTGTGATCTGAACCATGCAAGTTTTCGTTGATTCAATACATCATGAGTAGAGTGTGGCTACAGTATGAAGTAAAGACCCAAGGACCACATCTACTACCATTCATAACAAGAACATGTGCAGTAGCGCACAGCTGCAGTTCTATGTGATTGTTATGAAAGGTTGAGGTGGTTCAATTCTATGAATCTGGAGTGGGATGGATCCTGTTTGCATCATATGGTTTCATCTAGGCCAGTAGATTATATAACTCTCAGTACAGGTTACACATGGCATCAGTATTAGTGATTTAAAGAGGAGGAAAGCTTCAATGTGGAGAACAAAGCCAAGTAATGTTGAAGTTACTCCTTTTACCATTTACTTGGTCAGTCTGTACTGTCTACTCTCCACACAGCTGCTAAGGATCTTCCATTTTAAATACTTTCACCTCCTATTCTGCACTGCTTTGCTGCCCATTATTCAGAGATGCGTTCCAGTCATGTTTAGCACTCTGAATCTCTCTGCAGTCATTGGTTCAGCACATCATGGGTAGAGCATGGCTACAGATGCAGCAAGCTATTATTATTTTACCGGCTGATCATCCATAATATTGCATTAAAACATAGAATATCACTTAATTTCCAAAAGATTCAGTGATGCTGATAATGCAGAATCTCACAACATTTCCCATCATAATGCCATAATGCACAAGTGGGAGAAATAATCCTTGCTATATCTGTACATTGTGTGACGTATTACCTCCATGACCAATGAGAGCAAGTACATCTTCTGTATAGAGCGGCTGTGTTATGATGCAGTTATTGATCATCATTGACATAATCACAAGAATCTTATGCAAAGGGAAATTGTCCGCAGCGAAGTGAGATTTCAGCCCCCAAACGTCTGTAATATTAATGCAATGTCTTACTTTTGTTGCAGTGAACACTGAAGAGACGGATCTACTACAACACTGTACAGGATGAGCATACGCTACAAGCAGCAAAATGATCTTGCAGTTGACAGTATGTTGTTCTGGTAATGTGCACAATTATTATTTATGGGCTACACACCACAGTGCTGGACATATTCTGTTAACTTCAACTCTACTCCTAACATGGAGATGTCTTCCTGGTGTTACTGATTCAGTACATCATATGCACAGTGTGGTTATGATATGATGGATTGATTTAATGAACCCACCAACCAATGATGACATCTGCATCATCTTCTGTAAAGTGCAGCTACAGCATGATATTATCAGCATTTGGTGCGGTATAATCAGAGGTATCTATGTGCTTTTGTGCCTGTTTTAAGTCCTCCAGCTTAACGCCCCTACACCTCCCACTACACAGGCATACTTACTTATGCATACACTGACATCTGGCATACCTACACACACCCCAGGGCCACTTCCTTCCCCTGATGTCAGGGAGAGGATGGGCATGCAGAGTGCAGTAAGTCTCCACGTTACTCTGGCCAACAGTCTTGGCCTACCTCCAGCATCTGTCACCCACAACATCTGTTCCCTCCTTGTAAAGTGCTGAACTATCTCACCTGGGTCAGTGCTATAGCTGATCACAGTGCCCGATCAGGATGTCACTGTGACAGGCAGCAGTGCAGATTGACCGGTCAATCAATGCAGTGCCGCAACATATGCACTAAATGAGATTTCCGTGCCCCCAGTCAGGTTACTCCCTGGGCAGTGACCCTGCTCACACCCTCCCCTAGTTCCACCTCTGATCACAATTATCTCTCTTGGAGAGTGTAGCAAATTGGAGTTGGGGGAATCTCACCTCTGCCATGCATGGTCACAATCTGGGCACAGGACCCAAATAGTGGGCAATGTGGCACTTCTTACAGTAGAGAATAAGTAACTTTATTCTTTACTTGTGTATTAAGGACCTTATTTGCATTAAATTCAGTCCACATGGGACCAAGACTTTCTGGCTTACTGAACAAAGTGGAATTGTTTCGTAGAGGGTGGAGAATTGTATTTTATCTGAAATTACCCCCTCTGCACAAAATACAAACAATTATACCCATACAAGTACCTTGTGGAAGTTGTTGCCCTCTATCTTCCTGTGGTCTCTCCCTGTTTCTCACCGTGCCTCCTCCCATTTCCTTGCACCTGTGCGTCTCCGCATATATCCCTATACTCAGAGCCGGCTCCGGTCAGTGACATGGGATGCCCAAATATGAGCATACCCATATATGGGCATCCATGCCACTGACCGGAGCCCGCTCTGTTGCGGATATGGAGAGAGACTGGGAGATTTACATCCCCTTATAATTCATATGGTGCATAGTACCGGCACGTATTGTTTTACCGGTACTGTGTACCTTCCTACTTTCACACTGGTACAGTATATGCTGCAGTGGGACTGAGAGGGATATATTGGTAACACATAGTCATTGTTGGGGGAATTCAATCCATTTTGAAAATAGTAATGAAATGTTTTTTACTTTTCTTTTTTTTCAGTAATGAAGAATGAAACATTTCTGTTAAAATTGAATTGGAGGTGAACTGGATTCATCATCAACTCTGCACCAGTGTGAATTGATGTTCTTTAATGTTCTGATAAGGTACATGCAACATCTCTTCCTCAACCCCTGCACCACTCTCTGCCTCTTGCCTCTCTCTCTCCACCTCCCTGCTAAGCGTATTAACCCATCTAATGTAATCCACATTCCATGTCTCACTTTACTCTTCACTTCTCACGTGCCCTCTGGAATGACTGCTCTCTGACTAACAAGGTCTATTTGTACATGACCTCTTCTGCTCTCATCCACCACCTCTCATTCCCCTCACCCCTGTCCTACTCGATACCTCAGCTTAATTGAACTCTCTCCTCTGACATCTACCCTTATCTCTAACCTCTCCTCACTTTCTGCTTAAACTAACTATCTTGTTAACTTTTACAATGCTATCATCTCCTCCTCCTCCCTCCTCCTCCTCCCTCCTCCTCCTCCCTCCTCCATCATATATATGCCCCTTCTAGGCTCTGACACACTCATCCCTCTAAGGCCATGATTATCATGGGCACATGCTTGGTCATCCACAGTGTGTGCGAGCGATGCAGAGCCGCCTCGGACCTCAGTGCAGGGATTGCTGCATACCCCCAGCATCTGTCACCCACAAACAATACACACACTAATACTCCCCACAATACACACTATAATACCTCCTCAATACTAATCTCCCCAATAATATTATAGCTCCAAACACAATATACACAACACCCTTACACAAGATACACAATCTAGTACTCTCCTCTGCACCTCTACACACAATATAATACTCCCACACACACAATATACACACTACCCTCCTACCCCCATAAAATACAACCAATAATACACACACACTTTGTGGATGTTGGGACCAGCTCCCGGCATGCACCAGTGAAAGAGAGAGGCCCGCAGAAGCTCGGAAGAACTCCCTCCATCCGTGCCTTCCTCCGTTTCACATCTTCTCCCTGTCTCTCTCCCTCCCTTTCCTTGCATCTCCCTGCGTCTTTACGTATACCCAGTCAGTGACGGCTCTGGTCACGTGATGCCTTAATATGGGCTTATCCATATATGTTCATCCACGTCACTAATGTGATGCCCGCACTGTTGCGGAGCTGGTACTTACGACGGGCACTTATTGTTTTATCAGTACTGCGTACCTGACTCTACCGGCCTACTTTCAACACTAGTACAATATGTGCTTCACTACGAGTGAGTGGGGAATATTGGCATCACACAGTCACTGTTGAATATGCCATTCAATCCATTTTGAAAATAGTAATGCAATGTGGTTTTGTTTTGTTTGCTTTTTGCAGTAATGAAGAATGGAAAAGTTATATTAAAATTAAATTGGAGGGGGACTAGATTCAGCATTTCATCATGAACTCTGCACTTGTGAGAATTTAACTTCTTGAATACCCTGACAGGTACACGCAACATTAAGACTATAATCTGCTGTGCAAGCTTTCGTGCTATACCTCCCCCTCAGGTTTTGATTTATACATTTGCTCCCTCAATTCATGTCCTCTAATATTTGAAAGCTCTCTCCTAGCATTTTCTCTTTACCACAGAACGTCATCCCAATGTAACCTCTCTCTTGTTCTTTCTGCTTGCTGTTTCCTCACTCCTCTGTTAAACTTTTCTAATTTCTCTAACTTCCACACTCCTGCTTTTATCCACATGTTCTCCTCTTTCCTTCCCCTACCTTTGCATGTGTCTACACACTGCACCATTTGTACAGACCTCTATTGCAGCTATTTCTGCACTGCTCAATGAAAAGCACTCTTTAATATCCTATTCTCTGTGCCCCCTCTCTCTGCGCCCCCTCTTTTGGCGCCTCCTCTCTCTGCGCCCCCTCTCTCTGCGCCTATCTGTCTCATTCTCTCTACGTCCCTCTCTCTCTACATAGAGCTATCTCTGTCTCTCTCTACACCTATCTCTGTGTCTCCTTCTATGTTTGCTGATGTGTGGGATATCTCTTATAATCTTGAACCTGCTCATATACACATCGGGCCTCCCTGCCTCTGCCTCCCTGCTAAGAGTGTTAACCTATCTAATGTAATCCACATTCCTTTCCTTACTTTTCTCTTCCCTTCTCCTATGCCATCTGGAATGCCCGTTCTCTGACTAACAAGGCTCTAGTTGTACATGACCTCTTCTGCTCTCATCATTCACAATCAGTCATTCCCCTCACCCCATCTTACCTGTCCCACTGATTTTCCTCTGCTTAATTAAACTCTCCTCTGACATCTACTCTAACCTCTCTCTCTCTTTCCGCTTAAACTAACAATCTTATTAACTCTTACAATGCTATCCTCCTATCTATATGCCCCCTCTAGGCTCTGACACACTTGTCCCTCTAGCCCACACCCTTGGCTAAATTCCCAAACATGTTCATCACACTTCCACTCGCTGTTCTTAATGCCTATGAAGGAAATCACACAATTGATATTTGATTTTTCTACAGTAAAAATGTCTCCAGTCCTGTATAAAGCTGCTCTCTGGGGCCAAACCACACTACTTTTTTTTCACATTCATCAACACTCAAATTTAATTTACGCTGTCTTTTTTTCCCTGTATTTGACTCCCTCCACTAACCTTCTCCTCACACTTGCCATCCTTCCTTCACTTCTCCTCAAGCATTTGACTACTTCAGAGGCAAGGTGGATGCCACCCACAAGGAGATTCCTTCTGTCCCTTCCCCCTTCTCTCCTTCTACCTAATTCTCCTTCTGCATTTGACTCCTTTTCTTCTCTTACAGAGCTGGAAGCTAATCATCTTCTCTTCTCCCTCTACCACATGCCCTCTAGATCGTATCCCCTCACACCTTACTGCATCTCTTAGTCCCCACTCTCACCCACATCTTCAATTCCTCCCTATTCTCTGGCTCTTTACCCTCTTACTTTAAGCCTGTAGTGGTCACCCTTTTCTCAGAAACAACCTACACCCTATGTGCCTTACTAACTACCGCCCTGTATCCCTCCTGCTGTTTGTCTCCTAATTGCTAGAATGTCAACATTCTTAAATCACATTCCCTCCTGGATCCTTTACAACCTGCCTTTCGTACAGCTCGTTCTACAGACTGTGCTTAAAGCAAATTCCCAAGGTCACTTTTCCCTACTAATCCTACTTGATCTATCTGCTGCGTTTGATGCTCTCAATCACTCTCCTCCTTCATATTCTAAACTCTCTCTTGGTATCCGTAACACAGTTCTATCCTGGTTTTCATCATAACTTTCCTGTCACACATTCTCCATCTCTGTTGCTAACATGTCTTCGTCTTCTATTGATCTGTCTGTGGGTATACATCAGGGCTCTGTTCTGAGATCTCTCTTTCTCTCTACATACTATCATTTGGTGACCTCATCAACTCTTTGTGACAATCCTATAAATAACAAATACAAATATCAGGTCATGGGAATAAGTGATTTGGACATAAAAGTAACATTTCGGAAGTGTGGACAACTAATACATCTTGTAGATTGCCTTTACAGTGTGATGTCATTGATTCAGTAGATTGTGTGCAGACCAGGACTGCAGTACAGTGTCACTCACATGGATGACTAGCGTGGTAGAAGCTCAAGAACAAGGATGTCAAACTCCAATCCTCGAGGGCAGCAAACAGGCCAGGTTTTCAGGATATCCCTACTGAAAACCTGGCCTGTTTGGGACCCTCGAGGACTGGAGTTTGACATGCATGCTCTAGAAGGAGCACCGCTGTGGGTGGGAGGTGGATTTGCTTTGCATCAAATGGTTTGGAGCAAGGTTTATTGTATGTATTATCATAATAACAATGCAATGCTTAACTTTTATTTCAGGAGGGATGACTGCAGAACAGAAGTGAATATTGAAGCCATGTGTTCCTTTTCTTGCAAAAGAGAAAATTTGAAGGACAGTTGAAGAGAAGGAAAATTACTACACAGAGACAGATAAGCAATGTGTATATTTCTCATTTACCATTTAGTATTTGTCGTTTTATTGACTCCACACAATCCGGCTGCTACGGGTTTCACATTGAATATTTTCATCTCTACTCTACCCCTTCCTGTGATCTGAACCATGCAAGTTTTCGTTGATTCAATACATCATGAGTAGAGGGTGGCTACAGTATGAAGTAAAGACCCAAGGACCACATCTACTACCATTCATAACAAGAACATGTGCAGTAGCGCACAGCTGCAGTTCTATGTGATTGTTATGAAAGGTTGAGGTGGTTCAATTCTATGAATCTGGAGTGGGATGGATCCTGTTTGCATCATATGGTTTCATCTAGGCCAGTAGATTATATAACTCTCAGTACAGGTTACACATGGCATCAGTATTAGTGATTTAAAGAGGAGGAAAGCTTCAATGTGGAGAACAAAGCCAAGTAATGTTGAAGTTACTCCTTTTACCATTTACTTGGTCAGTCTGTACTGTCTACTCTCCACACAGCTGCTAAGGATCTTCCATTTTAAATACTTTCACCTCCTATTCTGCACTGCTTTGCTGCCCATTATTCAGAGATGCGTTCCAGTCATGTTTACCACTCTGAATCTCTCTGCAGTCATTGGTTCAGCACATCATGGGTAGAGCATGGCTACAGATACAGCAAGCTATTATTATTTTACCGGCTGATCATCCATAATATTGCATTAAAACATAGAATATCACTTAATTTCCAAAAGATTCAGTGATGCTGATAATGCAGAATCTCACAACATTTCCCATCATAATGCCATAATGCACCAGTGGGAGAAATAATCCTTGCTATATCTGTACATTGTGTGACGTATTACCTCCATGACCATTGAGAGCAAGTACATCTTCTGTATAGAGCGGCTGTGTTATGATGCAGTTATTGATCATCATTGACATAATCACAAGAATCTTATGCAAAGTGAAATTGTCCGCAGCGAAGTGAGATTTCAGCCCCCAAACGTCTGTAATATTAATGCAATGTCTTACTTTTGTTGCAGTGAACACTGAAGAGACGGATCTACTACAACACTGTACAGGATGAGCATACGCTACAAGCAGCAAAATGATCTTGCAGTTGACAGTATGTTGTTCTGGTAATGTGCACAATTATTATTTATGGGCTACACACCACAGTGCTGGACATATTCTGTTAACTTCAACTCTACTCCTAACATGGAGATGTCTTCCTGGTGTTACTGATTCAGTACATCATATGCACAGTGTGGTTATGATATGATGGATTGATTTAATGAACCCACCAACCAATGATGACATCTGCATCATCTTCTGTAAAGTGCAGCTACAGCATGATATTATCAGCATTTGGTGCGGTATAATCAGAGGTATCTATGTGCTTTTGTGCCTGTTTTAAGTCCTCCAGCTTAACGCCCCTACACCTCCCACTACACAGGCATACTTGCTTATGCATACACTGACATCTGGCATACCTACACACACCCCAGGGCCACTTCCTTCCCCTGATGTCAGGGAGAGGATGGGCATGCAGAGTGCAGTAAGTCTCCACGTTACTCTGGCCAACAGTCTTGGCCTACCTCCAGCATCTGTCACCCACAACATCTGTTCCCTCCTTGTAAAGTGCTGAACTATCTCACCTGGGTCAGTGCTATAGCTGATCACAGTGCCCGATCAGGATGTCACTGTGACAGGCAGCAGTGCAGATTGACCGGTCAATCAATGCAGTGCCGCAACATATGCACTAAATGAGATTTCCGTGCCCCCAGTCAGGTTACTCCCTGGGCAGTGACCCTGCTCACACCCTCCCCTAGTTCCACCTCTGATCACAATTATCTCTCTTGGAGAGTGTAGCAAATTGGAGTTGGGGGAATCTCACCTCTGCCATGCATGGTCACAATCTGGGCACAGGACCCAAATAGTGGGCAATGTGGCACTTCTTACAGTAGAGAATAAGTAACTTTATTCTTTACTTGTGTATTAAGGACCTTATTTGCATTAAATTCAGTCCACATGGGACCAAGACTTTCTGGCTTACTGAACAAAGTGGAATTGTTTCGTAGAGGGTGGAGAATTGTATTTTATCTGAAATTACCCCCTCTGCACAAAATACAAACAATTATACCCATACAAGTACCTTGTGGAAGTTGTTGCCCTCTATCTTCCTGTGGTCTCTCCCTGTTTCTCACCGTGCCTCCTCCCATTTCCTTGCACCTCTGCGTCTCCGCATATATCCCTATACTCAGAGCCGGCTCCGGTCAGTGACATGGGATGCCCAAATATGAGCATACCCATATATGGGCATCCATGCCACTGACCGGAGCCCGCTCTGTTGCGGATATGGAGAGAGACTGGGAGATTTACATCCCCTTATAATTCATATGGTGCATAGTACCGGCACGTATTGTTTTACCGGTACTGTGTACCTTCCTACTTTCACACTGGTACAGTATATGCTGCAGTGGGACTGAGAGGGATATATTGGTAACACATAGTCATTGTTGGGGGAATTCAATCCATTTTGAAAATAGTAATGAAATGTTTTTTACTTTTCTTTTTTTTCAGTAATGAAGAATGAAACATTTCTGTTAAAATTGAATTGGAGGTGAACTGGATTCATCATCAACTCTGCACCAGTGTGAATTGATGTTCTGATAAGGTACATGCAACATCTCTTCCTCAACCCCTGCACCACTCTCTGCCTCTTGCCTCTCTCTCTCCACCTCCCTGCTAAGCGTATTAACCCATCTAATGTAATCCACATTCCATGTCTCACTTTACTCTTCACTTCTCACGTGCCCTCTGGAATGACTGCTCTCTGACTAACAAGGTCTATTTGTACATGACCTCTTCTGCTCTCATCCACCACCTCTCATTCCCCTCACCCCTGTCCTACTCGATACCTCAGCTTAATTGAACTCTCTCCTCTGACATCTACCCTTATCTCTAACCTCTCCTCACTTTCTGCTTAAACTAACTATCTTGTTAACTTTTACAATGCTATCATCTCCTCCTCCTCCCTCCTCCTCCTCCCTCCTCCATCATATATATGCCCCTTCTAGGCTCTGACACACTCATCCCTCTAAGGCCATGATTATCATGGGCACATGCTTGGTCATCCACAGTGTGTGCGAGCGATGCAGAGCCGCCTCGGACCTCAGTGCAGGGATTGCTGCATACCCCCAGCATCTGTCACCCACAAACAATACACACACTAATACTCCCCACAATACACACTATAATACCTCCTCAATACTAATCTCCCCAATAATATTATAGCTCCAAACACAATATACACAACACCCTTACACAAGATACACAATCTAGTACTCTCCTCTGCACCTCTACACACAATATAATACTCCCACACACACAATATACACACTACCCTCCTACCCCCATAAAATACAACCAATAATACACACACACTTTGTGGATGTTGGGACCAGCTCCCGGCATGCACCAGTGAAAGAGAGAGGCCCGCAGAAGCTCGGAAGAACTCCCTCCATCCGTGCCTTCCTCCGTTTCACATCTTCTCCCTGTCTCTCTCCCTCCCTTTCCTTGCATCTCCCTGCGTCTTTACGTATACCCAGTCAGTGACGGCTCTGGTCACGTGATGCCTTAATATGGGCTTATCCATATATGTTCATCCACGTCACTAATGTGATGCCCGCACTGTTGCGGAGCTGGTACTTACGACGGGCACTTATTGTTTTATCAGTACTGCGTACCTGACTCTACCGGCCTACTTTCAACACTAGTACAATATGTGCTTCACTACGAGTGAGTGGGGAATATTGGCATCACACAGTCACTGTTGAATATGCCATTCAATCCATTTTGAAAATAGTAATGCAATGTGGTTTTGTTTTGTTTGCTTTTTGCAGTAATGAAGAATGGAAAAGTTATATTAAAATTAAATTGGAGGGGGACTAGATTCAGCATTTCATCATGAACTCTGCACTTGTGAGAATTTAACTTCTTGAATACCCTGACAGGTACACGCAACATTAAGACTATAATCTGCTGTGCAAGCTTTCGTGCTATACCTCCCCCTCAGGTTTTGATTTATACATTTGCTCCCTCAATTCATGTCCTCTAATATTTGAAAGCTCTCTCCTAGCATTTTCTCTTTACCACAGAACGTCATCCCAATGTAACCTCTCTCTTGTTCTTTCTGCTTGCTGTTTCCTCACTCCTCTGTTAAACTTTTCTAATTTCTCTAACTTCCACACTCCTGCTTTTATCCACATGTTCTCCTCTTTCCTTCCCCTACCTTTGCATGTGTCTACACACTGCACCATTTGTACAGACCTCTATTGCAGCTATTTCTGCACTGCTCAATGAAAAGCACTCTTTAATATCCTATTCTCTGTGCCCCCTCTCTCTGCGCCCCCTCTTTTGGCGCCTCCTCTCTCTGCGCCCCCTCTCTCTGCGCCTATCTGTCTCATTCTCTCTACGTCCCTCTCTCTCTACATAGAGCTATCTCTGTCTCTCTCTACACCTATCTCTGTGTCTCCTTCTATGTTTGCTGATGTGTGGGATATCTCTTATAATCTTGAACCTGCTCATATACACATCGGGCCTCCCTGCCTCTGCCTCCCTGCTAAGAGTGTTAACCTATCTAATGTAATCCACATTCCTTTCCTTACTTTTCTCTTCCCTTCTCCTATGCCATCTGGAATGCCCGTTCTCTGACTAACAAGGCTCTAGTTGTACATGACCTCTTCTGCTCTCATCATTCCCCTCACCCCATCTTACCTGTCCCACTGATTTTCCTCTGCTTAATTAAACTCTCCTCTGACATCTACTCTAACCTCTCTCTCTCTTTCCGCTTAAACTAACAATCTTATTAACTCTTACAATGCTATCCTCCTATCTATATGCCCCCTCTAGGCTCTGACACACTTGTCCCTCTAGCCCACACCCTTGGCTAAATTCCCAAACATGTTCATCACACTTCCACTCGCTGTTCTTAATGCCTATGAAGGAAATCACACAATTGATATTTGATTTTTCTACAGTAAAAATGTCTCCAGTCCTGTATAAAGCTGCTCTCTGGGGCCAAACCACACTACTTTTTTTTCACATTCATCAACACTCAAATTTAATTTACGCTGTCTTTTTTTCCCTGTATTTGACTCCCTCCACTAACCTTCTCCTCACACTTGCCATCCTTCCTTCACTTCTCCTCAAGCATTTGACTACTTCAGAGGCAAGGTGGATGCCACCCACAAGGAGATTCCTTCTGTCCCTTCCCCCTTCTCTCCTTCTACCTAATTCTCCTTCTGCATTTGACTCCTTTTCTTCTCTTACAGAGCTGGAAGCTAATCATCTTCTCTTCTCCCTCTACCACATGCCCTCTAGATCGTATCCCCTCACACCTTACTGCATCTCTTAGTCCCCACTCTCACCCACATCTTCAATTCCTCCCTATTCTCTGGCTCTTTACCCTCTTACTTTAAGCCTGTAGTGGTCACCCTTTTCTCAGAAACAACCTACACCCTATGTGCCTTACTAACTACCGCCCTGTATCCCTCCTGCTGTTTGTCTCCTAATTGCTAGAATGTCAACATTCTTAAATCACATTCCCTCCTGGATCCTTTACAACCTGCCTTTCGTACAGCTCGTTCTACAGACTGTGCTTAAAGCAAATTCCCAAGGTCACTTTTCCCTACTAATCCTACTTGATCTATCTGCTGCGTTTGATGCTCTCAATCACTCTCCTCCTTCATATTCTAAACTCTCTCTTGGTATCCGTAACACAGTTCTATCCTGGTTTTCATCATAACTTTCCTGTCACACATTCTCCATCTCTGTTGCTAACATGTCTTCGTCTTCTATTGATCTGTCTGTGGGTATACATCAGGGCTCTGTTCTGAGATCTCTCTTTCTCTCTACATACTATCATTTGGTGACCTCATCAACTCTTTGTGACAATCCTATAAATAACAAATACAAATATCAGGTCATGGGAATAAGTGATTTGGACATAAAAGTAACATTTCGGAAGTGTGGACAACTAATACATCTTGTAGATTGCCTTTACAGTGTAATGTCATTGATTCAGTAGATTGTGTGCAGACCAGGACTGCAGTACAGTGTCACTCACATGGATGACTTGCGTGGTAGAAGCTCAAGAACAAGGATGTCAAACTCCAGTCCTCGAGGGCAGCAAACAGGCCAGGTTTTCAGGATATCCCTACTGAAAACCTGGCCTGTTTGGGACCCTCGAGGACTGGAGTTTGACATGCATGCTCTAGAAGGAGCACCGCTGTGGGTGGGAGGTGGATTTGCTTTGCATCAAATGGTTTGGAGCAAGGTTTATTGTATGTATTATCATAATAACAATGCAATGCTTAACTTTTATTTCAGGAGGGATGACTGCAGAACAGAAGTGAATATTGAAGCCATGTGTTCCTTTTCTTGCAAAAGAGAAAATTTGAAGGACAGTTGAAGAGAAGGAAAATTACTACACAGAGACAGATAAGCAATGTGTATATTTCTCATTTACCATTTAGTATTTGTCGTTTTATTGACTCCACACAATCCGGCTGCTACGGGTTTCACATTGAATATTTTCATCTCTACTCTACCCCTTCCTGTGATCTGAACCATGCAAGTTTTCGTTGATTCAATACATCATGAGTAGAGGGTGGCTACAGTATGAAGTAAAGACCCAAGGACCACATCTACTACCATTCATAACAAGAACATGTGCAGTAGCGCACAGCTGCAGTTCTATGTGATTGTTATGAAAGGTTGAGGTGGTTCAATTCTATGAATCTGGAGTGGGATGGATCCTGTTTGCATCATATGGTTTCATCTAGGCCAGTAGATTATATAACTCTCAGTACAGGTTACACATGGCATCAGTATTAGTGATTTAAAGAGGAGGAAAGCTTCAATGTGGAGAACAAAGCCAAGTAATGTTGAAGTTACTCCTTTTACCATTTACTTGGTCAGTCTGTACTGTCTACTCTCCACACAGCTGCTAAGGATCTTCCATTTTAAATACTTTCACCTCCTATTCTGCACTGCTTTGCTGCCCATTATTCAGAGATGCGTTCCAGTCATGTTTACCACTCTGAATCTCTCTGCAGTCATTGGTTCAGCACATCATGGGTAGAGCATGGCTACAGATACAGCAAGCTATTATTATTTTACCGGCTGATCATCCATAATATTGCATTAAAACATAGAATATCACTTAATTTCCAAAAGATTCAGTGATGCTGATAATGCAGAATCTCACAACATTTCCCATCATAATGCCATAATGCACCAGTGGGAGAAATAATCCTTGCTATATCTGTACATTGTGTGACGTATTACCTCCATGACCATTGAGAGCAAGTACATCTTCTGTATAGAGCGGCTGTGTTATGATGCAGTTATTGATCATCATTGACATAATCACAAGAATCTTATGCAAAGTGAAATTGTCCGCAGCGAAGTGAGATTTCAGCCCCCAAACGTCTGTAATATTAATGCAATGTCTTACTTTTGTTGCAGTGAACACTGAAGAGACGGATCTACTACAACACTGTACAGGATGAGCATACGCTACAAGCAGCAAAATGATCTTGCAGTTGACAGTATGTTGTTCTGGTAATGTGCACAATTATTATTTATGGGCTACACACCACAGTGCTGGACATATTCTGTTAACTTCAACTCTACTCCTAACATGGAGATGTCTTCCTGGTGTTACTGATTCAGTACATCATATGCACAGTGTGGTTATGATATGATGGATTGATTTAATGAACCCACCAACCAATGATGACATCTGCATCATCTTCTGTAAAGTGCAGCTACAGCATGATATTATCAGCATTTGGTGCGGTATAATCAGAGGTATCTATGTGCTTTTGTGCCTGTTTTAAGTCCTCCAGCTTAACGCCCCTACACCTCCCACTACACAGGCATACTTGCTTATGCATACACTGACATCTGGCATACCTACACACACCCCAGGGCCACTTCCTTCCCCTGATGTCAGGGAGAGGATGGGCATGCAGAGTGCAGTAAGTCTCCACGTTACTCTGGCCAACAGTCTTGGCCTACCTCCAGCATCTGTCACCCACAACATCTGTTCCCTCCTTGTAAAGTGCTGAACTATCTCACCTGGGTCAGTGCTATAGCTGATCACAGTGCCCGATCAGGATGTCACTGTGACAGGCAGCAGTGCAGATTGACCGGTCAATCAATGCAGTGCCGCAACATATGCACTAAATGAGATTTCCGTGCCCCCAGTCAGGTTACTCCCTGGGCAGTGACCCTGCTCACACCCTCCCCTAGTTCCACCTCTGATCACAATTATCTCTCTTGGAGAGTGTAGCAAATTGGAGTTGGGGGAATCTCACCTCTGCCATGCATGGTCACAATCTGGGCACAGGACCCAAATAGTGGGCAATGTGGCACTTCTTACAGTAGAGAATAAGTAACTTTATTCTTTACTTGTGTATTAAGGACCTTATTTGCATTAAATTCAGTCCACATGGGACCAAGACTTTCTGGCTTACTGAACAAAGTGGAATTGTTTCGTAGAGGGTGGAGAATTGTATTTTATCTGAAATTACCCCCTCTGCACAAAATACAAACAATTATACCCATACAAGTACCTTGTGGAAGTTGTTGCCCTCTATCTTCCTGTGGTCTCTCCCTGTTTCTCACCGTGCCTCCTCCCATTTCCTTGCACCTCTGCGTCTCCGCATATATCCCTATACTCAGAGCCGGCTCCGGTCAGTGACATGGGATGCCCAAATATGAGCATACCCATATATGGGCATCCATGCCACTGACCGGAGCCCGCTCTGTTGCGGATATGGAGAGAGACTGGGAGATTTACATCCCCTTATAATTCATATGGTGCATAGTACCGGCACGTATTGTTTTACCGGTACCTTCCTACTTTCACACTGGTACAGTATATGCTGCAGTGGGACTGAGAGGGATATATTGGTAACACATAGTCATTGTTGGGGGAATTCAATCCATTTTGAAAATAGTAATGAAATGTTTTTTACTTTTCTTTTTTTTCAGTAATGAAGAATGAAACATTTCTGTTAAAATTGAATTGGAGGTGAACTGGATTCATCATCAACTCTGCACCAGTGTGAATTGATGTTCTTTAATGTTCTGATAAGGTACATGCAACATCTCTTCCTCAACCCCTGCACCACTCTCTGCCTCTTGCCTCTCTCTCTCCACCTCCCTGCTAAGCGTATTAACCCATCTAATGTAATCCACATTCCATGTCTCACTTTACTCTTCACTTCTCACGTGCCCTCTGGAATGACTGCTCTCTGACTAACAAGGTCTATTTGTACATGACCTCTTCTGCTCTCATCCACCACCTCTCATTCCCCTCACCCCTGTCCTACTCGATACCTCAGCTTAATTGAACTCTCTCCTCTGACATCTACCCTTATCTCTAACCTCTCCTCACTTTCTGCTTAAACTAACTATCTTGTTAACTTTTACAATGCTATCATCTCCTCCTCCTCCCTCCTCCTCCTCCCTCCTCCATCATATATATGCCCCTTCTAGGCTCTGACACACTCATCCCTTAAGGCCATGATTATCATGGGCACATGCTTGGTCATCCACAGTGTGTGCGAGCGATGCAGAGCCGCCTCGGACCTCAGTGCAGGGATTGCTGCATACCCCCAGCATCTGTCACCCACAAACAATACACACACTAATACTCCCCACAATACACACTATAATACCTCCTCAATACTAATCTCCCCAATAATATTATAGCTCCAAACACAATATACACAACACCCTTACACAAGATACACAATCTAGTACTCTCCTCTGCACCTCTACACACAATATAATACTCCCACACACACAATATACACACTACCCTCCTACCCCCATAAAATACAACCAATAATACACACACACTTTGTGGATGTTGGGACCAGCTCCCGGCATGCACCAGTGAAAGAGAGAGGCCCGCAGAAGCTCGGAAGAACTCCCTCCATCCGTGCCTTCCTCCGTTTCACATCTTCTCCCTGTCTCTCTCCCTCCCTTTCCTTGCATCTCCCTGCGTCTTTACGTATACCCAGTCAGTGACGGCTCTGGTCACGTGATGCCTTAATATGGGCTTATCCATATATGTTCATCCACGTCACTAATGTGATGCCCGCACTGTTGCGGAGCTGGTACTTACGACGGGCACTTATTGTTTTATCAGTACTGCGTACCTGACTCTACCGGCCTACTTTCAACACTAGTACAATATGTGCTTCACTACGAGTGAGTGGGGAATATTGGCATCACACAGTCACTGTTGAATATGCCATTCAATCCATTTTGAAAATAGTAATGCAATGTGGTTTTGTTTTGTTTGCTTTTTGCAGTAATGAAGAATGGAAAAGTTATATTAAAATTAAATTGGAGGGGGACTAGATTCAGCATTTCATCATGAACTCTGCACTTGTGAGAATTTAACTTCTTGAATACCCTGACAGGTACACGCAACATTAAGACTATAATCTGCTGTGCAAGCTTTCGTGCTATACCTCCCCCTCAGGTTTTGATTTATACATTTGCTCCCTCAATTCATGTCCTCTAATATTTGAAAGCTCTCTCCTAGCATTTTCTCTTTACCACAGAACGTCATCCCAATGTAACCTCTCTCTTGTTCTTTCTGCTTGCTGTTTCCTCACTCCTCTGTTAAACTTTTCTAATTTCTCTAACTTCCACACTCCTGCTTTTATCCACATGTTCTCCTCTTTCCTTCCCCTACCTTTGCATGTGTCTACACACTGCACCATTTGTACAGACCTCTATTGCAGCTATTTCTGCACTGCTCAATGAAAAGCACTCTTTAATATCCTATTCTCTGTGCCCCCTCTCTCTGCGCCCCCTCTTTTGGCGCCTCCTCTCTCTGCGCCCCCTCTCTCTGCGCCTATCTGTCTCATTCTCTCTACGTCCCTCTCTCTCTACATAGAGCTATCTCTGTCTCTCTCTACACCTATCTCTGTGTCTCCTTCTATGTTTGCTGATGTGTGGGATATCTCTTATAATCTTGAACCTGCTCATATACACATCGGGCCTCCCTGCCTCTGCCTCCCTGCTAAGAGTGTTAACCTATCTAATGTAATCCACATTCCTTTCCTTACTTTTCTCTTCCCTTCTCCTATGCCATCTGGAATGCCCGTTCTCTGACTAACAAGGCTCTAGTTGTACATGACCTCTTCTGCTCTCATCATTCACAATCAGTCATTCCCCTCACCCCATCTTACCTGTCCCACTGATTTTCCTCTGCTTAATTAAACTCTCCTCTGACATCTACTCTAACCTCTCTCTCTCTTTCCGCTTAAACTAACAATCTTATTAACTCTTACAATGCTATCCTCCTATCTATATGCCCCCTCTAGGCTCTGACACACTTGTCCCTCTAGCCCACACCCTTGGCTAAATTCCCAAACATGTTCATCACACTTCCACTCGCTGTTCTTAATGCCTATGAAGGAAATCACACAATTGATATTTGATTTTTCTACAGTAAAAATGTCTCCAGTCCTGTATAAAGCTGCTCTCTGGGGCCAAACCACACTACTTTTTTTTCACATTCATCAACACTCAAATTTAATTTACGCTGTCTTTTTTTCCCTGTATTTGACTCCCTCCACTAACCTTCTCCTCACACTTGCCATCCTTCCTTCACTTCTCCTCAAGCATTTGACTACTTCAGAGGCAAGGTGGATGCCACCCACAAGGAGATTCCTTCTGTCCCTTCCCCCTTCTCTCCTTCTACCTAATTCTCCTTCTGCATTTGACTCCTTTTCTTCTCTTACAGAGCTGGAAGCTAATCATCTTCTCTTCTCCCTCTACCACATGCCCTCTAGATCGTATCCCCTCACACCTTACTGCATCTCTTAGTCCCCACTCTCACCCACATCTTCAATTCCTCCCTATTCTCTGGCTCTTTACCCTCTTACTTTAAGCCTGTAGTGGTCACCCTTTTCTCAGAAACAACCTACACCCTATGTGCCTTACTAACTACCGCCCTGTATCCCTCCTGCTGTTTGTCTCCTAATTGCTAGAATGTCAACATTCTTAAATCACATTCCCTCCTGGATCCTTTACAACCTGCCTTTCGTACAGCTCGTTCTACAGACTGTGCTTAAAGCAAATTCCCAAGGTCACTTTTCCCTACTAATCCTACTTGATCTATCTGCTGCGTTTGATGCTCTCAATCACTCTCCTCCTTCATATTCTAAACTCTCTCTTGGTATCCGTAACACAGTTCTATCCTGGTTTTCATCATAACTTTCCTGTCACACATTCTCCATCTCTGTTGCTAACATGTCTTCGTCTTCTATTGATCTGTCTGTGGGTATACATCAGGGCTCTGTTCTGAGATCTCTCTTTCTCTCTACATACTATCATTTGGTGACCTCATCAACTCTTTGTGACAATCCTATAAATAACAAATACAAATATCAGGTCATGGGAATAAGTGATTTGGACATAAAAGTAACATTTCGGAAGTGTGGACAACTAATACATCTTGTAGATTGCCTTTACAGTGTGATGTCATTGATTCAGTAGATTGTGTGCAGACCAGGACTGCAGTACAGTGTCACTCACATGGATGACTAGCGTGGTAGAAGCTCAAGAACAAGGATGTCAAACTCCAATCCTCGAGGGCAGCAAACAGGCCAGGTTTTCAGGATATCCCTACTGAAAACCTGGCCTGTTTGGGACCCTCGAGGACTGGAGTTTGACATGCATGCTCTAGAAGGAGCACCGCTGTGGGTGGGAGGTGGATTTGCTTTGCATCAAATGGTTTGGAGCAAGGTTTATTGTATGTATTATCATAATAACAATGCAATGCTTAACTTTTATTTCAGGAGGGATGACTGCAGAACAGAAGTGAATATTGAAGCCATGTGTTCCTTTTCTTGCAAAAGAGAAAATTTGAAGGACAGTTGAAGAGAAGGAAAATTACTACACAGAGACAGATAAGCAATGTGTATATTTCTCATTTACCATTTAGTATTTGTCGTTTTATTGACTCCACACAATCCGGCTGCTACGGGTTTCACATTGAATATTTTCATCTCTACTCTACCCCTTCCTGTGATCTGAACCATGCAAGTTTTCGTTGATTCAATACATCATGAGTAGAGGGTGGCTACAGTATGAAGTAAAGACCCAAGGACCACATCTACTACCATTCATAACAAGAACATGTGCAGTAGCGCACAGCTGCAGTTCTATGTGATTGTTATGAAAGGTTGAGGTGGTTCAATTCTATGAATCTGGAGTGGGATGGATCCTGTTTGCATCATATGGTTTCATCTAGGCCAGTAGATTATATAACTCTCAGTACAGGTTACACATGGCATCAGTATTAGTGATTTAAAGAGGAGGAAAGCTTCAATGTGGAGAACAAAGCCAAGTAATGTTGAAGTTACTCCTTTTACCATTTACTTGGTCAGTCTGTACTGTCTACTCTCCACACAGCTGCTAAGGATCTTCCATTTTAAATACTTTCACCTCCTATTCTGCACTGCTTTGCTGCCCATTATTCAGAGATGCGTTCCAGTCATGTTTACCACTCTGAATCTCTCTGCAGTCATTGGTTCAGCACATCATGGGTAGAGCATGGCTACAGATACAGCAAGCTATTATTATTTTACCGGCTGATCATCCATAATATTGCATTAAAACATAGAATATCACTTAATTTCCAAAAGATTCAGTGATGCTGATAATGCAGAATCTCACAACATTTCCCATCATAATGCCATAATGCACCAGTGGGAGAAATAATCCTTGCTATATCTGTACATTGTGTGACGTATTACCTCCATGACCATTGAGAGCAAGTACATCTTCTGTATAGAGCGGCTGTGTTATGATGCAGTTATTGATCATCATTGACATAATCACAAGAATCTTATGCAAAGTGAAATTGTCCGCAGCGAAGTGAGATTTCAGCCCCCAAACGTCTGTAATATTAATGCAATGTCTTACTTTTGTTGCAGTGAACACTGAAGAGACGGATCTACTACAACACTGTACAGGATGAGCATACGCTACAAGCAGCAAAATGATCTTGCAGTTGACAGTATGTTGTTCTGGTAATGTGCACAATTATTATTTATGGGCTACACACCACAGTGCTGGACATATTCTGTTAACTTCAACTCTACTCCTAACATGGAGATGTCTTCCTGGTGTTACTGATTCAGTACATCATATGCACAGTGTGGTTATGATATGATGGATTGATTTAATGAACCCACCAACCAATGATGACATCTGCATCATCTTCTGTAAAGTGCAGCTACAGCATGATATCAGCATTTGGTGCGGTATAATCAGAGGTATCTATGTGCTTTTGTGCCTGTTTTAAGTCCTCCAGCTTAACGCCCCTACACCTCCCACTACACAGGCATACTTGCTTATGCATACACTGACATCTGGCATACCTACACACACCCCAGGGCCACTTCCTTCCCCTGATGTCAGGGAGAGGATGGGCATGCAGAGTGCAGTAAGTCTCCACGTTACTCTGGCCAACAGTCTTGGCCTACCTCCAGCATCTGTCACCCACAACATCTGTTCCCTCCTTGTAAAGTGCTGAACTATCTCACCTGGGTCAGTGCTATAGCTGATCACAGTGCCCGATCAGGATGTCACTGTGACAGGCAGCAGTGCAGATTGACCGGTCAATCAATGCAGTGCCGCAACATATGCACTAAATGAGATTTCCGTGCCCCCAGTCAGGTTACTCCCTGGGCAGTGACCCTGCTCACACCCTCCCCTAGTTCCACCTCTGATCACAATTATCTCTCTTGGAGAGTGTAGCAAATTGGAGTTGGGGGAATCTCACCTCTGCCATGCATGGTCACAATCTGGGCACAGGACCCAAATAGTGGGCAATGTGGCACTTCTTACAGTAGAGAATAAGTAACTTTATTCTTTACTTGTGTATTAAGGACCTTATTTGCATTAAATTCAGTCCACATGGGACCAAGACTTTCTGGCTTACTGAACAAAGTGGAATTGTTTCGTAGAGGGTGGAGAATTGTATTTTATCTGAAATTACCCCCTCTGCACAAAATACAAACAATTATACCCATACAAGTACCTTGTGGAAGTTGTTGCCCTCTATCTTCCTGTGGTCTCTCCCTGTTTCTCACCGTGCCTCCTCCCATTTCCTTGCACCTCTGCGTCTCCGCATATATCCCTATACTCAGAGCCGGCTCCGGTCAGTGACATGGGATGCCCAAATATGAGCATACCCATATATGGGCATCCATGCCACTGACCGGAGCCCGCTCTGTTGCGGATATGGAGAGAGACTGGGAGATTTACATCCCCTTATAATTCATATGGTGCATAGTACCGGCACGTATTGTTTTACCGGTACCTTCCTACTTTCACACTGGTACAGTATATGCTGCAGTGGGACTGAGAGGGATATATTGGTAACACATAGTCATTGTTGGGGGAATTCAATCCATTTTGAAAATAGTAATGAAATGTTTTTTACTTTTCTTTTTTTTCAGTAATGAAGAATGAAACATTTCTGTTAAAATTGAATTGGAGGTGAACTGGATTCATCATCAACTCTGCACCAGTGTGAATTGATGTTCTTTAATGTTCTGATAAGGTACATGCAACATCTCTTCCTCAACCCCTGCACCACTCTCTGCCTCTTGCCTCTCTCTCTCCACCTCCCTGCTAAGCGTATTAACCCATCTAATGTAATCCACATTCCATGTCTCACTTTACTCTTCACTTCTCACGTGCCCTCTGGAATGACTGCTCTCTGACTAACAAGGTCTATTTGTACATGACCTCTTCTGCTCTCATCCACCACCTCTCATTCCCCTCACCCCTGTCCTACTCGATACCTCAGCTTAATTGAACTCTCTCCTCTGACATCTACCCTTATCTCTAACCTCTCCTCACTTTCTGCTTAAACTAACTATCTTGTTAACTTTTACAATGCTATCATCTCCTCCTCCTCCCTCCTCCTCCTCCCTCCTCCATCATATATATGCCCCTTCTAGGCTCTGACACACTCATCCCTTAAGGCCATGATTATCATGGGCACATGCTTGGTCATCCACAGTGTGTGCGAGCGATGCAGAGCCGCCTCGGACCTCAGTGCAGGGATTGCTGCATACCCCCAGCATCTGTCACCCACAAACAATACACACACTAATACTCCCCACAATACACACTATAATACCTCCTCAATACTAATCTCCCCAATAATATTATAGCTCCAAACACAATATACACAACACCCTTACACAAGATACACAATCTAGTACTCTCCTCTGCACCTCTACACACAATATAATACTCCCACACACACAATATACACACTACCCTCCTACCCCCATAAAATACAACCAATAATACACACACACTTTGTGGATGTTGGGACCAGCTCCCGGCATGCACCAGTGAAAGAGAGAGGCCCGCAGAAGCTCGGAAGAACTCCCTCCATCCGTGCCTTCCTCCGTTTCACATCTTCTCCCTGTCTCTCTCCCTCCCTTTCCTTGCATCTCCCTGCGTCTTTACGTATACCCAGTCAGTGACGGCTCTGGTCACGTGATGCCTTAATATGGGCTTATCCATATATGTTCATCCACGTCACTAATGTGATGCCCGCACTGTTGCGGAGCTGGTACTTACGACGGGCACTTATTGTTTTATCAGTACTGCGTACCTGACTCTACCGGCCTACTTTCAACACTAGTACAATATGTGCTTCACTACGAGTGAGTGGGGAATATTGGCATCACACAGTCACTGTTGAATATGCCATTCAATCCATTTTGAAAATAGTAATGCAATGTGGTTTTGTTTTGTTTGCTTTTTGCAGTAATGAAGAATGGAAAAGTTATATTAAAATTAAATTGGAGGGGGACTAGATTCAGCATTTCATCATGAACTCTGCACTTGTGAGAATTTAACTTCTTGAATACCCTGACAGGTACACGCAACATTAAGACTATAATCTGCTGTGCAAGCTTTCGTGCTATACCTCCCCCTCAGGTTTTGATTTATACATTTGCTCCCTCAATTCATGTCCTCTAATATTTGAAAGCTCTCTCCTAGCATTTTCTCTTTACCACAGAACGTCATCCCAATGTAACCTCTCTCTTGTTCTTTCTGCTTGCTGTTTCCTCACTCCTCTGTTAAACTTTTCTAATTTCTCTAACTTCCACACTCCTGCTTTTATCCACATGTTCTCCTCTTTCCTTCCCCTACCTTTGCATGTGTCTACACACTGCACCATTTGTACAGACCTCTATTGCAGCTATTTCTGCACTGCTCAATGAAAAGCACTCTTTAATATCCTATTCTCTGTGCCCCCTCTCTCTGCGCCCCCTCTTTTGGCGCCTCCTCTCTCTGCGCCCCCTCTCTCTGCGCCTATCTGTCTCATTCTCTCTACGTCCCTCTCTCTCTACATAGAGCTATCTCTGTCTCTCTCTACACCTATCTCTGTGTCTCCTTCTATGTTTGCTGATGTGTGGGATATCTCTTATAATCTTGAACCTGCTCATATACACATCGGGCCTCCCTGCCTCTGCCTCCCTGCTAAGAGTGTTAACCTATCTAATGTAATCCACATTCCTTTCCTTACTTTTCTCTTCCCTTCTCCTATGCCATCTGGAATGCCCGTTCTCTGACTAACAAGGCTCTAGTTGTACATGACCTCTTCTGCTCTCATCATTCACAATCAGTCATTCCCCTCACCCCATCTTACCTGTCCCACTGATTTTCCTCTGCTTAATTAAACTCTCCTCTGACATCTACTCTAACCTCTCTCTCTCTTTCCGCTTAAACTAACAATCTTATTAACTCTTACAATGCTATCCTCCTATCTATATGCCCCCTCTAGGCTCTGACACACTTGTCCCTCTAGCCCACACCCTTGGCTAAATTCCCAAACATGTTCATCACACTTCCACTCGCTGTTCTTAATGCCTATGAAGGAAATCACACAATTGATATTTGATTTTTCTACAGTAAAAATGTCTCCAGTCCTGTATAAAGCTGCTCTCTGGGGCCAAACCACACTACTTTTTTTTCACATTCATCAACACTCAAATTTAATTTACGCTGTCTTTTTTTCCCTGTATTTGACTCCCTCCACTAACCTTCTCCTCACACTTGCCATCCTTCCTTCACTTCTCCTCAAGCATTTGACTACTTCAGAGGCAAGGTGGATGCCACCCACAAGGAGATTCCTTCTGTCCCTTCCCCCTTCTCTCCTTCTACCTAATTCTCCTTCTGCATTTGACTCCTTTTCTTCTCTTACAGAGCTGGAAGCTAATCATCTTCTCTTCTCCCTCTACCACATGCCCTCTAGATCGTATCCCCTCACACCTTACTGCATCTCTTAGTCCCCACTCTCACCCACATCTTCAATTCCTCCCTATTCTCTGGCTCTTTACCCTCTTACTTTAAGCCTGTAGTGGTCACCCTTTTCTCAGAAACAACCTACACCCTATGTGCCTTACTAACTACCGCCCTGTATCCCTCCTGCTGTTTGTCTCCTAATTGCTAGAATGTCAACATTCTTAAATCACATTCCCTCCTGGATCCTTTACAACCGGCCTTTCGTACAGCTCGTTCTACAGACTGTGCTTAAAGCAAATTCCCAAGGTCACTTTTCCCTACTAATCCTACTTGATCTATCTGCTGCGTTTGATGCTCTCAATCACTCTCCTCCTTCATATTCTAAACTCTCTCTTGGTATCCGTAACACAGTTCTATCCTGGTTTTCATCATAACTTTCCTGTCACACATTCTCCATCTCTGTTGCTAACATGTCTTCGTCTTCTATTGATCTGTCTGTGGGTATACATCAGGGCTCTGTTCTGAGATCTCTCTTTCTCTCTACATACTATCATTTGGTGACCTCATCAACTCTTTGTGACAATCCTATAAATAACAAATACAAATATCAGGTCATGGGAATAAGTGATTTGGACATAAAAGTAACATTTCGGAAGTGTGGACAACTAATACATCTTGTAGATTGCCTTTACAGTGTGATGTCATTGATTCAGTAGATTGTGTGCAGACCAGGACTGCAGTACAGTGTCACTCACATGGATGACTTGCGTGGTAGAAGCTCAAGAACAAGGATGTCAAACTCCAGTCCTCGAGGGCAGCAAACAGGCCAGGTTTTCAGGATATCCCTACTGAAAACCTGGCCTGTTTGGGACCCTCGAGGACTGGAGTTTGACATGCATGCTCTAGAAGGAGCACCGCTGTGGGTGGGAGGTGGATTTGCTTTGCATCAAATGGTTTGGAGCAAGGTTTATTGTATGTATTATCATAATAACAATGCAATGCTTAACTTTTATTTCAGGAGGGATGACTGCAGAACAGAAGTGAATATTGAAGCCATGTGTTCCTTTTCTTGCAAAAGAGAAAATTTGAAGGACAGTTGAAGAGAAGGAAAATTACTACACAGAGACAGATAAGCAATGTGTATATTTCTCATTTACCATTTAGTATTTGTCGTTTTATTGACTCCACACAATCCGGCTGCTACGGGTTTCACATTGAATATTTTCATCTCTACTCTACCCCTTCCTGTGATCTGAACCATGCAGGTTTTCGTTGATTCAATACATCATGAGTAGAGGGTGGCTACAGTATGAATTAAAGACCCAAGGACCACATCTACTACCATTCATAACAAGAACATGTGCAGTAGCGCACAGCTGCAGTTCTATGTGATTGTTATGAAAGGTTGAGGTGGTTCAATTCTATGAATCTGGAGTGGGATGGATCCTGTTTGCATCATATGGTTTCATCTAGGCCAGTAGATTATATAACTTTCAGTACAGGTTACACATGGCATCAGTATTAGTGATTTAAAGAGGAGGAAAGCTTCAATGTGGAGAACAAAGCCAAGTAATGTTGAAGTTACTCCTTTTACCATTTACTTGGTCAGTCTGTACTGTCTACTCCCCACACAGCTGCTAAGGATCTTCCATTTTAAATACTTTCACCTCCTATTCTGCACTGCTTTGCTGCCCATTATTCAGAGATGCGTTCCAGTCATGTTTAGCACTCTGAATCTCTCTGCAGTCATTGGTTCAGCACATCATGGGTAGAGCATGGCTACAGATGCAGCAAGCTATTATTATTTTACCGGCTGATCATCCATAATATTGCATTAAAACATAGAATATCACTTAATTTCCAAAAGATTCAGTGATGCTGATAATGCAGAATCTCACAACATTTCCCATCATAATGCCATAATGCACCAGTGGGAGAAATAATCCTTGCTATATCTGTACATTGTGTGACGTATTACCTCCATGACCATTGAGAGCAAGTACATCTTCTGTATAGAGCGGCTGTGTTATGATGCAGTTATTGATCATCATTGACATAATCACAAGAATCTTATGCAAAGGGAAATTGTCCGCAGCGAAGTGAGATTTCAGCCCCCAAACGTCTGTAATATTAATGCAATGTCTTACTTTTGTTGCAGTGAACACTGAAGAGACGGATCTACTACAACACTGTACAGGATGAGCATACGCTACAAGCAGCAAAATGATCTTGCAGTTGACAGTATGTTGTTCTGGTAATGTGCACAATTATTATTTATGGGCTACACACCACAGTGCTGGACATATTCTGTTAACTTCAACTCTACTCCTAACATGGAGATGTCTTCCTGGTGTTACTGATTCAGTACATCATATGCACAGTGTGGTTATGATATGATGGATTGATTTAATGAACCCACCAACCAATGATGACATCTGCATCATCTTCTGTAAAGTGCAGCTACAGCATGATATTATCAGCATTTGGTGCGGTATAATCAGAGGTATCTATGTGCTTTTGTGCCTGTTTTAAGTCCTCCAGCTTAACGCCCCTACACCTCCCACTACACAGGCATACTTGCTTATGCATACACTGACATCTGGCATACCTACACACACCCCAGGGCCACTTCCTTCCCCTGATGTCAGGGAGAGGATGGGCATGCAGAGTGCAGTAAGTCTCCACGTTACTCTGGCCAACAGTCTTGGCCTACCTCCAGCATCTGTCACCCACAACATCTGTTCCCTCCTTGTAAAGTGCTGAACTATCTCACCTGGGTCAGTGCTATAGCTGATCACAGTGCCCGATCAGGATGTCACTGTGACAGGCAGCAGTGCAGATTGACCGGTCAATCAATGCAGTGCCGCAACATATGCACTAAATGAGATTTCCGTGCCCCCAGTCAGGTTACTCCCTGGGCAGTGACCCTGCTCACACCCTCCCCTAGTTCCACCTCTGATCACAATTATCTCTCTTGGAGAGTGTAGCAAATTGGAGTTGGGGGAATCTCACCTCTGCCATGCATGGTCACAATCTGGGCACAGGACCCAAATAGTGGGCAATGTGGCACTTCTTACAGTAGAGAATAAGTAACTTTATTCTTTACTTGTGTATTAAGGACCTTATTTGCATTAAATTCAGTCCACATGGGACCAAGACTTTCTGGCTTACTGAACAAAGTGGAATTGTTTCGTAGAGGGTGGAGAATTGTATTTTATCTGAAATTACCCCCTCTGCACAAAATACAAACAATTATACCCATACAAGTACCTTGTGGAAGTTGTTGCCCTCTATCTTCCTGTGGTCTCTCCCTGTTTCTCACCGTGCCTCCTCCCATTTCCTTGCACCTCTGCGTCTCCGCATATATCCCTATACTCAGAGCCGGCTCCGGTCAGTGACATGGGATGCCCAAATATGAGCATACCCATATATGGGCATCCATGCCACTGACCGGAGCCCGCTCTGTTGCGGATATGGAGAGAGACTGGGAGATTTACATCCCCTTATAATTCATATGGTGCATAGTACCGGCACGTATTGTTTTACCGGTACTGTGTACCTTCTTACTTTCACACTGGTACAGTATGTGCTGCAGTGGGACTGAGAGGGATATATTGGTAACACATAGTCATTGGTGGGGGAATTCAATCCATTTTGAAAATAGTAATGCATTGTTTTTTACTTTTTTTTTTTGCAGTAATGAAGAATGAAAAAGTTCTGTTAAAATTGAATTGGACGTGAACTGGATTCAGCATTTCATCATCAACTCTGCACCAGTGTGAATTGACGTTCTTTAATGTTCTGACAAGGTACATGCAACATCTCTTCCTCTACCCCTACACCACCCTCTGCCTCTTGCCTCTCTCTCCACCTCCCTGCTAAGCGTATTAACCCATCTAATGTAATCCACATTCCTTGTCTCACTTTACTCTTCCCTTCTCACGTGCCCTCTGGAATGTCCACCACTTCTCATTCCCCTCACCCCTGTCCAACTCGATACCTCAGCTTAATTGAACTCTCTCCTCTGACATCTACCCTTATCTCTAACCTCTCCTCACTTTCTGCTTAAACTAACTATCTTGTTAACTCTTACAATGCTATCATCTCCTCCTCCCTCCTCCTCCATCATCTATATGCCCCTTCTAGGCTCTGACACACTCATCCCTCTAAGGCCGTGATTATCATGGGCACACGCTTGGTCGTCCACAGTGCGTGCGAGCGATGCAGGGCCTCCCCGTCGCCTCGGACCTCAGTGCAGGGATTGCTGGAGCGACAGGCATGCGCTAACTTTGCCTTCTGTTGCGTGCTTACTATAGACGCAGCCTAACCCATGCATTGGTTTAATTCACAAGCACGCTCTCATCACACTTCATCACATCACACTGCTGCTCTTAACACCTATGGAGGAAATCTCACAGTCTGATTTTCTACACTAAACCTTTGTCCTGTTCTGTAAAACTCTGCTCCTTTTTTTAAGGTCAAACACTACTTTTTCCTCACTCATCAACACTCCAATTTCATTCACACTGTCTTCTATGTATTTGAGTCCCACCACTGACTTTCTCCTCCCACTTAAAGGATGGATGTTATTTCTCCTCAAGCCTTTGCTCACTTGAGGCAAGGTGGATGCCATCCACAAGTAGATTCGTTCTCTCCCTTCCCCCTCTCTCTTTTTCTATCTAGATCTCATTGCACTCTTGACTCCTTTTCTCCTGTCACAAAGCTGGAACCTGATCTTCTCTTCTCCCTCTACCACATGCCCTCTCAATCCTATATTCTCACTCTCACCCACATCTTCAATTCCTCCATATCCTTTGGCTCTTTCAACTCTTCCTTTTAAGCATGCAGTGGTCACCCCTATTCTCAAAAATAACCTTGACCTTGTGTGAATTTCTAACTATCGCCCTGTATCCGTCCTACCATTTGCCTCCTAATTGCTAGAACGTCTTGTGATCTCCCGTTTCATCAACATTCTTAAATCACATGCTCCTCTGGGCCCTTCACAATCTGCCTTTCCCAATGTAACCAATTATGTACATAAAGAAAATTCCCAAGGTCCATTTTACTTACTAATCCTGCTTGATCTCTCTTCTGCTTTTGATACTGTCAATCACTCTTCTCATTCATATTCTAAACTCTTTCTTCGTATCCGCAGCAAACTTATATCCTGGTTTTCATCATACTTCTCCATCACACATTCTCCATCTCTGTTGCTAACGTGTCTTTGTCTCCTGTTGTTTTGTCTGTTGGTATACCTCAGGACTCTGTTCTGGGACCTCTCTCACTACATACTATCACTAGTTGACCTTATCAACTATTTTGGCCCTTGATATCATCTCTATGCAGATGATACACACACCTATCCACCCTACCGTCACTCCTGCAATTTAGTTCCTAGTTTCGGGTCGCCTCCTGGCTATATCCTCCATGGATGACACTCTTCTGCCTTAAACCTAATGTCTAAAACTGAGCTCCTCATATTTCCCCCTAAATCTTGCCTAATATCACCTTTCTCCATCGCAGTAAACAGTACTACCATCATCCTGTCATGAAAGCACATTGCCTAGGAGTAACATTTGACTCTTCCCTTTCCATCTTCATTCACGACACTGGCTAAAGTTTGTCGATTCTTTCTCTGTAATATTTCCAAGATTTGCCCTTTTCTCTGTCAATCTATTGCTAAAACGCCAATGCATGCCCTTATCGTATGGGTTAACATACTGCTAACAGGGCTCCCTGCTTCACAACTTTCTCATTTGCAATCTATCCAAAACTCTGCTGCTTGAATAATTTCCCTTTCTCCCACAACAGTATCTGCTCATCTCCTCCTCCTCCTTAAATCCCTCTCCTTGCTTCCCATCAAGTTTCAGATCACCTACAAAGTTCTCCTCCTTACCTTTTTGTTAAGGTTCTCTATTAGTGGTGTACCGAGTACCCGGCGTTACCCAACACATTTCCAGCTACCCGGACATTACTCGAAACCGGCCACTGAGAAGTGGACTTGGCCGGGTAATACCCGGCGTCGGGTAATGTCAGGGCAGCTGGAAATAATCTTTTATACTTACCTTTCCTAAGACATCTAGGATCAGCAGCAGCAGTCCTCTGATGTTGGCAGCATCAGAGGTGTCTTCACCTGGCGGGGGGAGCTGCAGGAATCACTTCCACAGCACCGAAGCAGGTAAGCTGTGTCTGTGAGCCTGCAGCTCCCCCGCCGGCTGAAGACACCACAGATGCTGCCACCGTCACAGGACTGCTGCTGATCCTAGATGTCACCGCCACCCGGAAGGTAAGTGCCAAACCGTGTACCCGACCGGGTAGAACCTTTCATTTTGGCCGGGTACCCGTTACCCATTTTTTTATAGTTGAGGACCCAGTCCAACACTATTCTCTATTCATCTGCTCCTTCCTACATATCATCTTTGGTCTCGTTATGCCCTTCCTCGTCTCCTAAGCTCTACTAATAACTGTCTCCATTATACTTCTTACACCTCTACTGCGCACTCGCTCTCTTGCCTGAAACCCTTTCCTATCAATTTACCTGTGAAACTCACACACACTCAGTATATGCCAACATACCCTCTTCCACCCACATTTAAGATCAACCTTAAAATTCACAACTTAAATGAAGCATTTCAATAGCTTTTACTCGTTGCTACTGTCACTCATTCAGTCACTAACTATTGTTCCCAAGAAGTGCTTTATACTACAAGTACCCACCATTAAGGACAAGCATTGTCATCTACTGCACTTGTTCCCCCACCTGTTGTCTCTCTGTAAGTCTCCTTACATTTCTCTTAGATTGTAAACTACCCAGGACAGGGATTTACTTTCCTATTGTCTGTTTTTGTTTGTTGAACTTATTGTATAATAATTTCCTGTACTTTTTGGTCTCTCTTGTAAAGCGCTGAGTACACAATGGGTGGTATATAAATAGAGATATTTGCAGAGTCTAGAGACAAGGCACACGTGTATAGGTAGCTACAGTTTATCCGGGACCGTATGCATCCTTGAAGTGCCTGTCCCAGTTATTTTCTATTGATTGCAATGTAGGAGTGTCTGTCCTGTCTTATTTTTTTTATTATTATTATTATTATTATTATTATTATATATACAAAGATATATACAAAGATTGTTTCCTGTCGTTAGCATGACATTGTGTGACACAGTGTGATGTCATTGATTCAGTAGATTGTGTGCAGACCGGGACTGCAGTACAGTTTCACTGACATGAATAACTTGTGTGGTAGAAGCTCTAGAAGGAGCACAGCTGTGGGAGGGAGGTGGATTTGCTTTGTATCACATGGTTTGGAGCAAGGTTCATTGTATGTATCGTCAATAATAATTATAATAATAATAATGCAATGCTTAACTTTTTTATTTCAAGAGGAAAGACTGCAGAACAGAAGTGAATATTGAAGCCATGTGTTCATTTTCTTGCAAAATAGAAAATTGAAGGACAGTTGAAGAGGAGGAAAATGACTACACAGAGACAGATAAGCAATGTGTATATTTCTCATTTAGTATTTGTCGTTTTATTGACTCCAAAAAATCCGGCTGCTAAGGGTTTCGCATTGGACATATTCACCTCTACTCCACCCCTTCCTGTGATCTGTACCATGCAGATTTTTGTTGATTCAATACATCATGAATAGAGTGTGGCTACAGTATGAAGTACTGACCCAAGGACCACATCTACTACCATTCATAACAAGAACATGTGCAGTAGCGCACTGCTGCAGTTCTATGTTATTGCTATGAAAGGTTGAGGTGGTGCAATCATATGAATCTTGAGTGGGAGGGATCCTGTTTGCATCATTTAATTTGATCTAGGCCAGTAGAGTATATAACTCTCAGTACAGGTTACATATGGCATCAGTATTAGTGATTTAAAGAACAGAAAAACAGGAGTGGAGAACAAAACCAAGTAATGTTGAAGTTACTACTTTTTACTATTTACTTGGTCAGTCTGTACTGTCTACTCCCCACACAGCTGCTAAGGGTTTCCATTTGAGATACATTCACCTTCTACTCTGCACTACTGTGCTACCCTCTATTCAGAGATGAGTTCAAGTCATGTTTACCACTCTAAATCGCTCTGCAGTCATTGATTCAGCACATCATGGGTAGAGCATGGCTATAGATACAGCAAGCTTTATTTTACCCTAATATTGCATTAAAAAATAGAATATCACTCAGTTTCCTACAGATTTACTGATGCTGATAATGCAGAATCTCACCCTCCCATCATAATACACCAGAGGAAGAAATAATCCTTGCTATATATGTACATTGTGTGACATATTGCCTCCATGACCATTGATGGCAAATACATATTCTGTATAGAGCAGCTGTGTTATGATGTAGTTGTTATTGATCATCATTGAGATATAATCACAAGAATCTTATGCAAAGGGAAACTGTCATTAGCATAGTGGGATTTCAGCCCCCAAACTTCTGTAATATTAATGCAATGTCTTACTTTTATTGCAGTGAACACCGAAGAGACGGATCTACTACAACACTGCACAGGACAAGAGTATACACTACAAGCAGCAAAATGATCATGCAGTTGACAATATGTTGTTCTGGTAATGTGCACAATTATTATTTATGGGCTCCACACCACAGTGCTGGACATATTTTGTTAACTTCAACACTACCCCTACCATGGAGATGTCTTCCTGTGATTGGTGTTACTGATTCAGTACATCATATGCACAGTGTGGCTATTATATGATGGATTGATTTAATGAACCCACCAAACACTGATGACATCTGTATCATCTTCTGTAAAGGGCATCTACAGCAGGATATTATCAGCATTTGGGGTGATATAATCAGAGGCATCTATGTGCTTTTGTGCTGGGTAAAGCCCTCCAGCTGAACCGCCCCCCGCCCCCCACCCCCCTACACCTCCTGCACACAGGCAAACTTACTTACACACACAGCACACTTACTTATGCACACTGACACTTGGCATACCTACACACACACACCCCACAGCCACTGGCATGCATGCAGAGTCCTGGGCATGCAGGATGGGCATGCAGAGTACAGAATATCTCCACCTTGCTCTGGCCCGTACTCTTGGCCTACCCCCAGCATCTGTCACCCACAACCTCTGTTCCCTCCCTGTAAATTGCTGCACTAACACACCTTGGTCAGCGCTGCAACCGATCACAGCACCGGATCATGTCACTGTGATAGGAAGCAGTGCTAATTGACCGGTCAATCAATGCCACGTGGCAACATACGCACCAAAAGAGATTTCCATGCCCCCTGACAGGCTACTCCCTGGGCAGTGACCCTGCTCATCTTCCACCTCTGATCACAATATTCTCTCTTGGAGAGTGTAGCAAATTGGAGTTGGGGGAATTTCACCTCTGCAGTACATGTAGAGTCCTGTATGCAGAGTACAGAAAGTCTCCACCTTAGTCTGGCCCGTACTCTTGGCCTACCCACAGCATCTGTCACCCACAAATAATACATACACTAATACTCCCCACAATACACACTTTAATACCTCCTCAATAATAATCTCCCCAATAATATTATAGTCTTAAACACAATATACACAATACCCCCTAACACAAGATACCCAATCTAACACTCTCCTCTGCACCTCAACATAATATACACACTATAATACCCTACACACAATATAATACTCCCACACACACACAATATACACACTATCCTCCTACCGCCATAAAACACAACCAATAATACACACACACTTTGTGGATGTTGGGACCAGCTCCTTGCATGCACCAGTGAAAGAGAGAGGCCTGCCATCCGTGCCTCCCTCCGTTTCCCATCTTCTCCCTGTCTCTCTCCCTCCCTTTCTTTGCATCTCCCTGCATCTTTGCGTATACCCAGTCAGTGACGGCTCCGGTCACGTGATGCCTTAATATGGGCTTATCCATATATCTGTTGCAGAGATGGAGAGAGACCTGGAGATTTTACATTTCCTTATAATTCATATTGGTACTTAGTACGGGCACTTATTGTTTTATCAGTACTGGGTACCTGACCGTACTGGCCTACGAGTGAGAAGGCAATATTGGCATCACACAGTTACTGTTGAATATGTCATTCAATCCATTTTGAAAATAGTAATGCAATGTGGTTTTGTTTTGTTTGCTTTTTGCAGTAATGAAGAATGAAAAAGTTATATTAAAATTAAATTGGAGGGGAACTGGATTCAGCATTTCTTCATGAACTCTGCACTTGTGAGCATTGACCTTCTTGAGTGCCCTGACAGGTACACGCAACTTTAAGACTATAATCTTCATCAACTGCTGTGCAAGCTTTCGTGCTATACCTCCCCCTCCGGTTTTGATTTATACATTTGCTCTCTCAATTCATGTCCTCTAATATCTGGAGGCTCTCTCCTAGCATTTCTCTCTACCACAGCACGTCATCCCAATGTAACCTCTCTCTTGTTCTTTCTGTTTACTGTTTCCTCACTCCTCTGTAAAACTTTTCTAATTTCTCTAACTTCCACACTCCTGCTTTTATCCACATGTTCTATACACTTTCCTTCCCCTACCTTTGCATGTGTCTACACAAAGCACCATTTGTACAGACCTCTATTGCAGCTATTTCTGCACTGCTCAATGAAATGCACTCCTGCACATCCTATTCTCTTCCACCTTCCCTCATTCTCTACGCCCCCCTCTCAAAGCCCCCTCTCTCTATGTCTCCTCTCTCTACGCCTATCTGTCTCATTCTCTTGACGCCCTTCTCTCTCTACATATCCCTATCTCTGTCTCTCTCTACACCTATCTCTGTGTCTCCTTCTATGCTCGCTGATGTTGGGGGATATCTCTTATAATCTTGGACCGGCTCATATACACATCAGGCCTCCCTACTAAGAGTGTTAACCTATCTAATGTAATCCACATTCCTTTCCTTACTTTTCTCTTCCCTTCTCCTGTGCCCTCTGGAATGTCCACTCTTACTAACAAGGCTCTAGTTGTACATAACCTCTTCTGCTCTCATCAGTCACAATCAGTCATTCCCCTCACCGCATCTTACCTGTACCACTGATTTGCCTCTGCTTAATTAAACTCTCCTCTGACATCTACTCTAACCTCTCTTCTCTCTTCTCTCTCTTTCTTTCTGCTTAAACTAACAATCTTATTAACTCTTACAATGCTATCCTCCTATCTATATGCCCCCTATAGGCTCTGACACACTCATCCCTCTAACCCACACCTTTGGCTAAATTCCCAAACACACTCATCACACTTCCACTCGCTGTTCTTAATACCTACGGAGGAAATCTCACACTTTGTTTGATTTTTCTACAGTAAAAATGTCTCCTGTCCTGTATAAAGCTGCTCTCCAGGGCTAAATACACTACTTTTTTCCACACTCATCAACACTCAAATTTAATTTACGCTGTTTTTTTTCTCTGTATTTGACTCCCTCCACTGACCTTCTCCTCCCACTTGCCATCCTTCCTTCACTTCTCCTCAAGCATTTGACTACTTCAGAGGCAAGGTGGATGCCACCCAAAAGGAGATTCCTTCTGTCCCTTCCCCCTTCTCTCCTTCTACCCAAATCTCCTTCTGCACTTGACTCCTTTTCTTCTCTTACAGAGCTGGAAGCTAATCATCTTCTATTCTCCCTCTACCACATGCCCTCTAGATCGTATCCCCTCACACCTTACTGCATCTCTTAGTCCCCACTCTCACCCACATCTTCAATTTCTCCCTATTCTCTGGATTTTTGCCCTCTTACTTTAAGCCTGTAGCGGTCACCCTTTTGTCAGAAACAAACTACACCCTATGTGCCTTACTAACTACCGCTCTGTATCCCTCATGCTGTTTGCCTTCTAATTGCTAGTGTCAACATTCTTAAATCACATGCCCTCCTGGATCCTTTACAACCTGCCTTTCGTACAGCACGTTCTACAGACTGTGCTTAAAGCTAATTCCCAAGGTTTTTCCCTACTAATCCTACTTGATCTATCGGCTGCGTTTGATGCTCTCAATCACTCTCCTCCTTCATATTCTAAACTCTCTCTTGGTATCAGTAACAAAGTTCTATCCTGGTTTTCATCATAACTTTCCTGTCACACATTCTCCATCTCTGTTGCTAACATGTCTTCGTCTTCTATTGATCTGTCTGTGGGTATACATCAGGGCTCTGTTCTGAGATCTCTCTTTCTCTCTACATACTATCATTTGGTGACTTCATCAATGCTTTTGGCCTTAGATATAATCTCTATGCGGATGATACACACACAAATCTATCCACCCCTGTTCTCACTCCTGCAATCCAGTCCCTACTCTTGGGTTGTCTCCTGGCTATATGCTCATGGATGGCACTCCACTGCCTTAAACTTAATGTCTAACACTGGGCTCATATTATCCCCTTTCTCCATCACAGTAAACAGTACTACCATCTATCTTGTCATCAAACATGTTGCATAGGAGTAACATTTGGCTCTTCAATTCCATCTCCATTCACATGCACGGCTATGGGTAAAATGTGTTGCCTCTTTCTCTGTAATATTGCCAAGATCTTCCCTTTCCCCTCTCAACCTACTGCTAAAACTCCAATGTATACTGTTATCCTATAGGTTATTTTAACATACTACTAACAGGCCTCCATGCTTCACAACTTTCTCCTATGCAAAACTCTGCTGCTTGAATTATCTCACTTTCTCCCACAACAGTCTCTGCTCATCTCCTTAAATCCCTGTCCTGGCATCCCATCAAGTTTTTGTATCACCTACAAAGTTCTCCTCCTTACCTTTTTGTTAAGGCTCTCCATTAATCTGCTCCTTCTTGCATATCATCTTTGATCTCTCGTTATGCCCTTGCTTGTCTCTTGCACTATAACCATAACTGTCTCCTGTAAACTTCTTTCACCTCTACTGTTCTCTCACTTGCCTGAAACCATTTTCCATCACTGCACCGTACATGTGAAACTTCCTCACACTCAGTATATGCCAACATAACCTCTTCCACCCACATGTAAGACCAATCTTAAAATTCACGACTTAAATCAAGCATTTAAAAAACTTTGACTCGTGGCTACTGTCCCACACCCACAGTCACTGCTAACAACTATTGTTCCCAAGATGTGCTTTCTACTAATTGTACCCACCATTAAGGACAAGCATTGTCATCTACTGCACTTCTTCCCCCAACTGCTGCCTCTCTTTAAGTCTTCTAACATTTCTATTAGATTGTAAAGTTCCCAGGGCAAGGATTTACTTTCCTATAATCTGTTTTTATTTGTCGCACTTATTTTTTAATTATTTTTCCCCTCTCCCCTAATGATATACATATAGGTTTTCCTGTCATTTGCATGACAGAGTTATTATGGTTAACTATTGCATCATGTAGACTGCCTTTTCAGTGTGATGTAATTGATTCAGTACTTTGTGTGCAGACTGTGACTGCAGTACAGTGTCACGAACATTAATGACTTGTGTGGTAGAAGCTCTAGAAGGAACACAGCTATGGGAGGGAGGTGGATTTACTTTGGATCACATGGTTTGGCGCAAGGTTCATTGTATGTATGATCATAACCATGCAATGCTTAACTTTTATTTCAGGAGGGAAGAACAGTGAATATTGAAGCCATGTGTTTCTTTTCTGTCAGAAGAGAAATTTTGAAAGACAGTTGAAGAGGAGGAAAATGACTACACAGAGACAGATAAGCAATGTGTATATTTCTCATTTAGTATTTGTCGTTTTGTTGACTCCACACAATCCAGCTGCTAAGGGTTTCGCATTGGACATATTCCCCTCTACTCTACCCTTCCTGTGATCTGTACCATGCAGGTTTTTGTTGATTCAATACATCATGAGTAGAGTGTGGCTGCTGTATGAAGTATTGACCCAAGGACCACATCTACTACCATTCATAACAAGAACATGTGCAGTAGCGCACTGCTGTAGTTCTATGTGTTTTATTAAAGGTTGAAGTGGTGCAATCATATGAATCTGGAGTGGGATGAATCCTGTTTGCATCATATGGTTTCATCTAGGCCAGTAGAGTATATCTCTCAGTACAGGTTACACATGGCATCAGTAGTAGTGATTTAAAGAACAGAAAAAACAAGAGAAACTTCAATGTTGATAACAAAGCCAAGTAATGTTGAAGATACTCCTTTAACTATTTATTTGATCAGTCTGTACTGTCTACTCCCCACACAGCTACTAAGTCTTCCATTTGAGATACATTCACCTCCTACTCTGCACTGCTGTTCTGTCCTCTATTCAGAGATGAGTTCCAGTCATGTTTACCACTCTGAATCACTCTGCAGTCATTGATTCAGCACATCATGGGTAGAGCATGGCTACAGATACAGTAAGCTTTATTTTACCGGCTGATCATCCATAATATTGCATTAAAACATAGAATATTACTCAGTTTCCAAAAGATTCAGTGATGCTAATAATGCAGAATCTTACAACACATCCCATCATAATGCACCAGAGGAAGAAATAATCCTTGCTACACTACCGACACGTTTTATTGAAGCACGGCTAGCACCGCAAGCCGGGGGATGCCCCGGCGTGCTAGCCGCACTCCCTCAGCGTGCCGCGCATCACCGATGCACGGTCACGCGTCATCGGGTGCCTGCGCCCCCTGCACGCGCGTCCAGGGCTCCCCGAGGGAGCACTGGTGTCCCGCGATGTGGGGGACAGCGGCAGGGGGTTCCGGGGGACCCGACGGACCCGGCAGCGGAAGGGAGAAAGCCCCGATCGGAGGGCGCTCCTCCGCTGCTTCGGCGTGCGCCCGGCACCCTCCGGCGCGCGCCAGGTTACTGCTGCGGCCAAGAACGGGCAAATGCTCGAATAAACTCGGCCGCAGCAGTATATCTGTACATTGTGTGACGTTTGGCCTCCATGACCATTGATGGCAAATACATATTTTGTATTGAGCGGCTGTGTTATGATGTAGTTGTTATTGATCATCATTGAGATATAATCACAAGAATCTTATGCAAAGGGAAAATGTCTGCAGCATAGTGGGATTTCAGCTCCCAAACTTCTGTAATATTAATGCAATGTCTTACTTTTATTGCAGTGAACACTGAAGAGACGGATCTACGACAACACTGCACAGGACAAGAGCAAACACTACAAGCAGCAAAATGATCTTGCAGTTGCAAGTATGTTCTGTAATGTGCACAATTATTATTTATGGGCTACACACCACAGTGCTGGACATATTCTGTTAACTTCTACCCCTACCATGGAGATGTCTTCCTGTGATTGATTCAGTACATCATATGCACAGTGTGGCTATGATATGATGGATGGATTTAATGAACCCACCACCCACTGACATCTGCATCATCTTCTGTAAAGTGCAGCAGGATATTATCAGCATTTGGGGTGGTATAATCTGGGGCATCTATGTGCTTTTGTGCCTGGATAAGTTCCTCCAGCTGAACCACCCCCCTATACCTGCCACACAGGCATACTTACAGAGCACACTTACTTATGCACACTGACACTTGGAATACACACACACACACACACACAGACACTGTCATGCATGCAGTGTCCTGTATGCAGAGTACAGAAAGTCTCCACCTTACTCTGGCCCGTACTCATGGCCTATCCCCAGCATCTGTCATCCACAACCTCTGTTCCCTCCCTGTAAAGTGCTGCACTAACACACCTGGGTCAGCGCTGCAGCTGATCACAGTGCCGGATCATGATGTCAATGGGATAGGCAGCAGAGCTGATTGACAAGTCAATCAATGCAGCTCCGCAATATATGCACCAAAAGAGATTTCTGTACCCCCTGTCAGGCTACTCCCTGGGCAGCGACCCTTCTCACCCCTCTCATTCCACCTCTGATCACAATAATCTCTCTTGGAGTGTGTAGCAAATTGGAGTTGGGGGAATCTCACCTCTGTAGTGCATGGTCACAATCTGGGCACTGTACCCAAATATTGGGCAATGTGGCACGTCTTACAGTAGAGAATAGAATAAGTAACTATATTCTTTACTTGTGTATTAAGGAACTTATTTGCAATAAAAATTCAGTCCACCTGGGACCAAGACTTTCTGGTTTTCTGAACAAAGTGGAATTGTTTTCCTATAATTTTATATTCTCTGAAATGTAACATCACAATAAAGTACTCCTATTTTTTTCCTTTGTGCTTTTTTATGGACTATTCCTTTATGTATTTCACTTAATGGGACTAATTACCTTACGATTAGATTTCACTTGTATTTTCTTGGGTTACTCTTTGGAATTTCTCTCTGTGTTCATTTATACTATCTTATTTAGAGCAGTCTTTGCCATTGGACCCCATTTCTTGCCAGAGAGATCTGTAACACAGAGTATTGAAGAGAGTACAGAACAGTGGTGAAGTAGATTTTTATGCTTCTAGGCAGCCTCCCTTCTCACCATGTATTCTGCCCCCGACGGTCTCTTGCACTGCTCCCTCCTACACCCACTCTCCTCACTCTTCCCTCCCCTCCCCGCTATCACTCAATGACCCCCTCTCATTCAATCCTGCTCCCTTACTCCCCCCTCACTCATTCTTCCTTCTGCACACACAATCCTCCCGAATATCACTCCCAAACAACACACACACTAATTCTCCCCACAATACACACTATAATACCTCCTTGTGACGATAGCTTCCACAGGCTTATTAATATTACACAAAAATAATTGGGTTTGAACTGAACGAGGCTTAAGATATAATAAATTGTATTTATTCCTTAGAATATAGGTGAACACAACAGATAATACAGTAACGAACAAGAAGTACACTTACTTAAGGGTTGGGGAATGAGAAGTATGATGTAGCATTTCTTTCAGCAGTGAGGAAATCATTCAGGTGATATCAGGTAACCATATCAGCAAACGAAGACAAAGGATATATGGGTGGACAGCAGTTTATAAACCATTCTCCTTCTATTCTTAACCTTAAGCACAGGGGATTGGTTTACAATTACCTCCAGCCACTCACTAACGTGGGAAAGCATTCTGACCCATGCCCCCCTGCTAGTTGGCACATGCGCAGTAGAACTCTGGGGGTCTCATTTCTGAAGCCCCACATTTACGTCAGGAATGCCAGACAGTCTACCATTTGGAGTTCTGGCAGGAAAACCTTTGTTGAAAGGTGTTAACTGGAACACTTAAGACCTGCCCTGGTTTGGGCTTCGGATAAACAGTGAGGGTGATAAAACTCTTCGAACAGCACTTAAATCCTAGACATAGCGGCGTCCCCAGGGCCATCTGCTACCTTATGGCCCAAAAGAATCTCTTCTGGGTCTTTGTCCATACCTTAAGATACACTATTAAGCATAAAACATAAACGTATTAAAATATCCGGTTCCGTTAGGGTTAGCAGGTCCAAACTTCCCAGTTCGCATTGCCAGAACTGGGACACCATATGGTCCAAAAAGCGACTTGCTACGACCTAAGAAACCGAAGTTACACCAATGCACATTAAATCATTTTAATACAAAAATCTCCATTGAAAAAGAAATCTCAGCTTTTCACTAAATCCCCATTGAAAACAACGGGCAGCTCCGCCATAGACTTTCAATGGTAAATCGCCGCCATTGAAGTCAATGGGGGTTTTCTGCCATTGAAGTTTATGGGAAAAGTCCCGAACTTCAAGGGGGTCCATACTCCGTCGGGTTGGTCCAAGCGGGTCAAGGATGGTTCTGCAGCGATGCCGGAGCAGTGGCTACAGATACCCCAAACCCTGATCCGCTGAACCCTCCGGAACCGGAGATATGGATTCCTAAAATTCAGCATTTCTCACTTAGTCATTTTTCTGAGCCGTTTCTTCCGCCGCCGGCAAAGCCTATGGCGCGACCCGCTCTATCTGGTTCGACCCTTATCGGGGGTCCAGGATTCGGGGACCCGGTGGTGGTCGAGTGGGGGGACGCTTAGGAACTAGGGGCAAAAAGAATTTTATCCCTAGGTGCCCTAAAACAGTTTATTTCCCCGCTAATTGACGTTGAACTTGACCCAGTGATTTTAGCTCTTTTGAAGGACATTGTATCCGCTTTGCGGTTTGCGGTCTGGACGGCAGCCAACTAGGTTACCTCGAGGCATCTCCATTGAAGTCAATGAGCCCATTGACTTTCAATGGGAAACCGCCGCTCTCCCTCTCGGACGCCACCTGCTGGTCACTACAGGAAACAGGACGAAAACAGCACAAATTCCTATTGAAATGCATTGAGCCCTAATGGCGGCCAATGGGGACCTGCAAAATGGTGCCCGAAAAGGCGGGAAACTTACACAAAGAGCTATAATCATTAAAGAATTATTAACCCTTGTGCTCCCGGATGGATTCTAGTGTGTGTGTGATGCAAACACTGAGTAACCAGACATTACAATGGAACAGGGGAAAATACATTTACATGTCATAACAAGGGTTACATCACATTTCTGGACCTCAGCCCAGTTAACCCCTTGTCTCCCTGGTGCGGTCAGGGGTGGCCAAATGGGGTGCAACCCCTTTAATACCGGGCCACCCCCTCTCTCCCTCTACACCTCCCCTTCTTAATGCGTGTCCTGTGGCCCACTGGCCCTGACGGGGAGTGGGGCACTGCTGGCACCATTAATGAATTCAGTCTCAGAGGGATAGTCCTGGCGTGAAAGTCCATCAGCATTGCTGTTTTCACTACCCTTTTTGTGCTGAATGGTGAATTCAAATTCTTGCAAAGCCAAGCTCCATCTCAGCAGTTTGGCATTTTCCCCTGATACCCTCTGTAGCCAGCTCAGGGGATTGTGGTCGGTAATGACCGTGAAAGCGCTCCCATAGACATAGGGCTGGAGCTTTTTGAGTGCCCACACAATGGCCAAGCACTCCTTTTCAATGGTGGCATATGCCACCTCCCTGGGGAGCAGTTTGCGACTGAGATACACCACAGGGTGCTCTTTGCCGTCGTCCCCCACCTGGATCAACAGCCCCCACACCAAAGTCTGAGGCATCAGTCTGAATAAGAAAATGCTTGGTATAATCTGGGGCAGCCAGGATGGGGGCCTCAGCAAGCGCAGCTTTCAGTGCCTGGAAAGCAGTTTCACAGCAGGAGACCAGGTAATAAGCACAGGCAGTTGCTTCTTAGTCAGATCAGTCAGGGGTTTGGCCACGGCGCTGTACTGTGGGACAAATTTCCTGTAGTACCCTGCGGTGCCCAAAAAGGCCATGACCTGTTTCTTGGTTTTTGGAACAGGCCACTGAACTATGGCTTCTACCTTGGCTGGCTCTGGCTTGAAATGCCCTCCACCCACCCTGTGCCCTAAGTACAGGACTTCTGCCATACCTACCATACACTTAGTGGGTTTTAAGGTAAGCCCAGCCTCCCTGATTCTATCCAGCACCGCAGCTACATGTCCTATGTGGGATTCCCAGGAATTACTAAAGACAACAATGTCATCTAAGTAAGCCCTGGCATAGCTCTGCATCCCTTCCAGTAACCTATTGACCAGGCGTTGGAAGGTAGCCGGGGCATTCTTCATCCCAAATGGCATCACCAAAAACTCATAGAGGCCACTTGGAGTGAAGAATGCTGACTTCTCCCTAGCCTCCAGGGTCAGGGGAATCTGCCAGTAGCCTTTGCTCAGATCCATGGTGGTCAGATACTTTGCCCCCGCGAGTTCATCTAGTAACTCATCCATGCGGGGCATGGGGTAAGCATCTGACACCGTCCCAGCGTTGAGCAACCGGTAGTCCACACAAAACCGGGTGGTTTTGTCCTTCTTAGGCACTAGGACTACTGGACTTGCCCAAGGGCTCTGGGACGGAGTAATTACCCCTAGGGTCAGCATCTCAATCTCTCTCTCCATACTTGTCTTGACCTCTGCTGACACTCTATAAGCGTGCTTATGCAGAGGCTGCAGGTCCCCTGTGTGTACTGGGTGTTTGGTGAGATGTGTGGTCCCTGGCATGTCAGTGAAGAGGGCGCTATACTGAGCTAGCATGTCCCTGGCTTCTCCCTTCTGCCTAGCACTCAACTGTGCCCCGATCTCTACCTGCTCAACAGTGTTTCCTTGCTTTGCCTCCCCTAGGAGATCAGGCAGAGCATTGCTCGCCGGATCCTCCAGCAGTGGGCTACAAATGGCCATTACTGCTCCCATACTCGGTGCTCTGTATTCCTTTAACATATTAATGTGATATGTCTTGTGCCTCTCAGGCGCTACCTGTACAACATAGTTGCACTCATTCACCTTTCGGATAACCGGGTACGGTCCCGACCAGGCAGCCATCAGCTTGTTCTCCCGAGTGGGTTTGAGAACAAGCACCTGCTGTCCTGGGATGAATTCTCTGCTACGGCCTGCTGGTCATACCATTGCTTCTGCTTGGTCTGAGCAGCCCTGAGGTGGTCCTGGGCCACCCCCATAAGCATCTCTAACCGGTCTCTGAGATCTACTACATACTGGATCACTGAAGCATCAGTAGCAGTAGTCTCCCCCTCCCATCCCTCACGGAAGAGGTCCAGAGGTCCACGTACCCTGCGGCCATATAGTAGCTCGAAGGGGGAGAAGCCTGTAGATTCTTGCGGTACCTCTCGGTATGCAAACAGCAAGTGCTGCAGGTGAATCTCCCAGTCTTTCCCCTCCGCCTCTATAAAGGTCCGAAGCATCTGCTTCAGGGTACCATTAAACCTCTCACATAATCCGTTTGTTTGGGGATGGTAAGGGGTAGTGCGCTGGTGCTGTACACCGCAGGCATCCCAGAGACAATGTAACAGTTCACTCATGAACTGCGACCCCTGATCAGTTAGGATCTCACTAGGGAAACCTACCCTAGCAAAAATGTTCAGCAAAGCTGCTGCCACTGTCTTGGCACTTATGGTGCCCAGCGCTACCGCCTCAGGGTACCGGGTGGCAAAATCCACCACCGTGAGGATGTAGCACTTCCCTGACCTGCTAGGAATCATGAGGGGTCCTATCAGGTCCATCGCTACCTTCTGGAAGGGTTCCCCTATTATCGGTAGGGGTCTCAGGGGTGCCTTCACACGGTCGCCCGCCTTACCTACTCGCTGGCAGGCATCACAGGAGCGGCAGAAATCAGCCGCATCCCTGGATGCCCCCGGCCAGAAATAACGCTGCAATAACCGGGCTCGCGTTCTGGTGACCCCCTGATGTCCCGCTAACGGAATAGAGTGAGCTACCCGTAACAATTGCTGTCGGTACCCCTGGGGTACTACTAGCTGTCGCTTACCGGTCAATCCCTTCTCTATTCTCGGGTTCCCTTCTTCTCTGTATAGGAGTCCCTTATGCCATAGGCAGCGCTCAGTGCCCTCCCCTGCCTGAGATTCGGACGCCCGAAGTCTCACGCCGGCCAGGGTAGGGTCTGCCTTCACTGCCTCCCTAAACTGGGCTCCTAAATCTGCCCCCCCCCCCAGTCATGTCATTGTCAGGGGAAGGGGACACGGTAAGGGGGAACAGTAAGTCAGCCTGTGGTTGCAACTGATCCTGGCTTACCTCCCTGGGCTCCTCTGTGCCCTCCGCTAACGTTGGTCCCAAAGGCTGGGGGACTGGGGTGGCCACCGCCGACATTGCCGCGGTCTGGCTCCGGGTAACCGCCGCCACTGCAGCGGGCTGGGGCACACGGTCGTAGGTGCAGGTCATCGGTCCCAGGTCATTGCCCAAAAGAATTTCAGCATCCAAACCTGGTAAAACCCCCACCTCCCGCACACCCTTGCCCACCCCCCAATCCAAAAAAATGCGGGCCACCTGCAGGAAACGTGGCTCTCCGTCAGCCACAGTGATCTGTATCCCAGGGCCTGGGATCAATTCCTCTGGCCGGACCATATCAGGTCGGACCAGGGTCACTGCAGCTACTGAATCAAGTAAGCCAACTGCTTGCCGGTCACCGACTGTGACCGGGGTGAGATGCTTGCTCCTGCCGTCCGTCTGCTGCAGGTCTGCGCTGTGATGTCCTCCGCTCCTGGCTGTAGGCACTGAAGAAACCGGGGTAGGGGTGACATGGGACGTCTCGCTGGGAGTTGTTTCCATGACCGGTCCTGGTTCTTTGGTGGAAGCCACCCGCACGCGGGCTACCGGCTTTGCAGCTGGGGTGCTTTGCCCTCGATAGGGTCCGTTGGAACGCAGGGGTTCCGGGCAATCTGGTCTGATGTGACCAGTGCTGTTGCAATTGTATCACCGGCGCTCATGCCGGAGCTCTCCCGCCTTCTGTGACCCGCTGCCCGCAGGCGGCTTTTGGGTCCACTGGGGGGTACTCACAGCTTTCTTGGCCGGCGCCGGTGGGGTTACCGCTTTGGCTGGTACCTTGGCGGTCATCTGGGACCGGCTGACCACATAGTCATCTGCCATCCTCGCCGCCTCGGTGTAGGTCTTGGGCTTTTTATCATACACAAAAGCCCTCACCGCCGGCGGGCACTGCTGCATGAGCTGCTCCTGAAAGATGAGGTCCAGCAGGCGTTGGTAAGTCTTGGCCTCAGAGCCCTCCACCCAGTGTAACCCATACAAAGCCATGCGGGTCACATAAGTGACATAGGTCTCCTGAGGGTGCCTCTCCTCCAGCCGGAACTTACCCCGGTAAGCTTCAGGGGTAAAACCATGCTGAAACAGCAAAAGTTCTTTCAGGTGGTCATAGTCATCAGCAAACTCCTCTGTAAGCGCCATCAAAGTCTGTTTAGCCAAGCTGGAGAGTAGCGGGTCCAGGCGTGCAACCCTATGCTGGGGAAGCACCCCGTACCGCCGGCACTGCGTTTCAAAGTTCCTTAGAAACATGTCAATCCGATCAGTGCCCTCCACATACTTGGTGAGACTGTGCTTGTCCAGTTGGAGTCCATCTCTGGGGGGTCGGACCGGGGGGCAATAAGCGGGTCTGTTCATTGCCATAGAGATAAACGTTAGGGTTAGGGTTAGGGTTAGGGTTATAGGGGAATACGAAAATTTAGGTATGTGACTCATTTGGGTACTAACCAATCAGAGAAGAGTTAGGGTTGAAAGTTAGGGTTGAAAGTTAGGGTTGAAAGTTAGGGTTGACACTTAGGATTATTTTTCTATTTTTGTTTGGCCCAGGGTTATAGGGGAATACGAAAATTTAGGTATGTGACTCATTTGGGTACTAACCAATCAGAGAAGAGTTAGGGTTGAAAGTTAGGGTTGAAAGTTAGGGTTGAAAGTTAGGGTTGAAAGTTAGGGTTGACACTTAGGATTATTTTTCTATTTTTGTTTGGCCCAGGGTTATAGGGGAATACGAAAATTTAGGTATGTGACTCATTTGGGTACTAACCAATCAGAGAAGAGTTAGGGTTGAAAGTTAGGGTTGAAAGTTAGGGTTGAAAGTTAGGGTTGACAGTTAGGATTATTTTTCTATTTTTGTTTGGCCCAGGGTTATAGGGGAATACGAAAATTTAGGTATGTGACTCATTTGGGTACTAACCAATCAGAGAAGAGTTAGGGTTGAAAGTTAGGGTTGAAAGTTAGGGTTGAAAGTTAGGGTTGAAAGTTAGGGTTGACACTTAGGATTATTTTTCTATTTTTGTTTGGCCCAGGGTTATAGGGGAATACGAAAATTTAGGTATGTGACTCATTTGGGTACTAACCAATCAGAGAAGAGTTAGGGTTGAAAGTTAGGGTTGAAAGTTAGGGTTGAAAGTTAGGGTTGAAAGTTAGGGTTGACACTTAGGATTATTTTTCTATTTTTGTTTGGCCCAGGGTTATAGGGGAATACGAAAATTTAGGTATGTGACTCATTTGGGTACTAACCAATCAGAGAAGAGTTAGGGTTGAAAGTTAGGGTTGAAAGTTAGGGTTGAAAGTTAGGGTTGAAAGTTAGGGTTGACACTTAGGATTATTTTTCTATTTTTGTTTGGCCCAGGGTTATAGGGGAATATGAAAATTTAGGTATGTGACTCATTTGGGTACTAACCAATCAGAGAAGAGTTAGGGTTGAAAGTTAGGGTTGAAAGTTAGGGTTGAAAGTTAGGGTTAGGGTTAGGGTTAGGGTTATAGGGGAATACGAAAATTTAGGTATGTGACTCATTTGGGTGCTAACCAATCAGAGAAGAGTTAGGGTTGAAAGTTAGGGTTGAAAGTTAGGGTTGACACTTAGGATTATTTTTCTATTTTTGTTTGGCCCAGGGTTATAGGGGAATACGAAAATTTAGGTATGTGACTCATTTGGGTACTAACCAATCAGAGAAGAGTTAGGGTTGAAAGTTAGGGTTGAAAGTTAGGGTTGAAAGTTAGGGTTGAAAGTTAGGGTTGACACTTAGGATTATTTTTCTATTTTTGTTTGGCCCAGGGTTATAGGGGAATACGAAAATTTAGGTATGTGACTCATTTGGGTACTAACCAATCAGAGAAGAGTTAGGGTTGAAAGTTAGGGTTGAAAGTTAGGGTTGAAAGTTAGGGTTGAAAGTTAGGGTTGACACTTAGGATTATTTTTCTATTTTTGTTTGGCCCAGGGTTATAGGGGAATACGAAAATTTAGGTATGTGACTCATTTGGGTACTAACCAATCAGAGAAGAGTTAGGGTTGAAAGTTAGGGTTGAAAGTTAGGGTTGAAAGTTAGGGTTGAAAGTTAGGGTTGACACTTAGTATTATTTTTCTATTTTTGTTTGGCCCAGGGTTATAGGGGAATACGAAAATTTAGGTATGTGACTCATTTGGGTACTAACCAATCAGAGAAGAGTTAGGGTTGAAAGTTAGGGTTGAAAGTTAGGGTTGAAAGTTAGGGTTGAAAGTTAGGGTTGACACTTAGGATTATTTTTCTATTTTTGTTTGGCCCAGGGTTATAGGGGAATACGAAAATTTAGGTATGTGACTCATTTGGGTACTAACCAATCAGAGAAGAGTTAGGGTTGAAAGTTAGGGTTGAAAGTTAGGGTTGAAAGTTAGGGTTGACACTTAGGATTATTTTTCTATTTTTGTTTGGCCCAGGGTTATAGGGGAATACGAAAATTTAGGTATGTGACTCATTTGGGTACTAACCAATCAGAGAAGAGTTAGGGTTGAAAGTTAGGGTTGAAAGTTAGGGTTGAAAGTTAGGGTTGAAAGTTAGGGTTGAAAGTTAGGGTTGAAAGTTAGGGTTGACACTTAGGATTATTTTTCTATTTTTGTTTGGCCCAGGGTTATAGGGGAATACGAAAATTTAGGTATGTGACTCATTTGGGTACTAACCAATCAGAGAAGAGTTAGGGTTGAAAGTTAGGGTTGAAAGTTAGGGTTGAAAGTTAGGGTTGACACTTAGGATTATTTTTCTATTTTTGTTTGGCCCAGGGTTATAGGGGAATACGAAAATTTAGGTATGTGACTCATTTGGGTACTAACCAATCAGAGAAGAGTTAGGGTTGAAAGTTAGGGTTGAAAGTTAGGGTTGAAAGTTAGGGTTGAAAGTTAGGGTTGAAAGTTAGGGTTGAAAGCTAGGGTTGACACTTAGGATTATTTTTCTATTTTTGTTTGGCCCAGGGTTATAGGGGAATACGAAAATTTAGGTATGTGACTCATTTGGGTACTAACCAATCAGAGAAGAGTTAGGGTTGAAAGTTAGGGTTGAAAGTTAGGGTTGAAAGTTAGGGTTGACACTTAGGATTATTTTTCTATTTTTGTTTGGCCCAGGGTAATAGGGGAATACGAAAATTTAGGTATGTGACTCATTTGGGTACTAACCAATCAGAGAAGAGTTAGGGTTGAAAGTTAGGGTTGAAAGTTAGGGTTGAAAGTTAGGGTTGAAAGTTAGGGTTGAAAGTTAGGGTTGAAAGTTAGGGTTGACACTTAGGATTATTTTTCTATTTTTGTTTGGCCCAGGGTTATAGGGGAATACGAAAATTTAGGTATGTGACTCATTTGGGTACTAACCAATCAGAGAAGAGTTAGGGTTGAAAGTTAGGGTTGAAAGTTAGGGTTGAAAGTTAGGGTTGAAAGTTAGGGTTGACACTTAGGATTATTTTTCTATTTTTGTTTGGCCCAGGGTTATAGGGGAATACGAAAATTTAGGTATGTGACTCATTTGGGTACTAACCAATCAGAGAAGAGTTAGGGTTGAAAGTTAGGGTTGAAAGTTAGGGTTGAAAGTTAGGGTTGAAAGTTAGGGTTGAAAGTTAGGGTTGAAAGCTAGGGTTGACACTTAGGATTATTTTTCTATTTTTGTTTGGCCCAGGGTTATAGGGGAATACGAAAATTTAGGTATGTGACTCATTTGGGTACTAACCAATCAGAGAAGAGTTAGGGTTGAAAGTTAGGGTTGAAAGTTAGGGTTGAAAGTTAGGGTTGACACTTAGGATTATTTTTCTATTTTTGTTTGGCCCAGGGTAATAGGGGAATACGAAAATTTAGGTATGTGACTCATTTGGGTACTAACCAATCAGAGAAGAGTTAGGGTTGAAAGTTAGGGTTGAAAGTTAGGGTTGAAAGTTAGGGTTGAAAGTTAGGGTTGAAAGTTAGGGTTGACACTTAGGATTATTTTTCTATTTTTGTTTGGCACAGGGTTATAGGGGAATACGAAAATTTAGGTATGTGACTCATTTGGGTACTAACCAATCAGAGAAGAGTTAGGGTTGAAAGTTAAGGTTGAACGTTAGGGTTGAAAGTTAGGGTTGAAAGTTAGGGTTGAAAGTTAGGGTTGAAAGTTAGGGTTGACACTTAGGATTATTTTTCTATTTTTGTTTGGCCCAGGGTTATAGGGGAATACGAAAATTTAGGTATGTGACTCATTTGGGTACTAACCAATCAGAGAAGAGTTAGGGTTGAAAGTTAGGGTTTAAAGTTAGGGTTGAAAGTTAGGGTTGACACTTAGGATTATTTTTCTATTTTTGTTTGGCCCAGGGTTATAGGGGAATACGAAAATTTAGGTATGTGACTCATTTGGGTACTAACCAATCAGAGAAGAGTTAGGGTTGAAAGTTAGGGTTGAAAGTTAGGGTTGAAAGTTAGGGTTGAAAGTTAGGGTTGACACTTAGGATTATTTTTCGATTTTTGTTTGGCCCAGGGTTATAGGGGAATACGAAAATTTAGGTATGTGACTCATTTGGGTACTAACCAATCAGAGAAGAGTTAGGGTTGAAAGTTAGGGTTGAAAGTTAGGGTTGAAAGTTAGGGTTGAAAGTTAGGGTTGAAAGTTAGGGTTGACACTTAGGATTATTTTTCTATTTTTGTTTGGCCCAGGGTTATAGGGGAATACGAAAATTTAGGTATGTGACTCATTTGGGTACTAACCAATCAGAGAAGAGTTAGGGTTGAAAGTTAGGGTTAGGGTTAGGGTTAGGGTTAGGGTTATAGGGGAATACGAAAATTTAGGTATGTGACTCATTTGGGTACTAACCAATCAGAGAAGAGTTAGGGTTGAAAGTTAGGGTTGAAAGTTAGGGTTGAAAGTTAGGGTTGAAAGTTAGGGTTGACACTTAGGATTATTTTTCTATTTTTGTTTTTCCCAGGGTTATAGGGGAATACGAAAATTTAGGTATGTGACTCATTTGGGTACTAACCAATCAGAGAAGAGTTAGGGTTGAAAGTTAGGGTTGAAAGTTAGGGTTGAAAGTTAGGGTTGACACTTAGGATTATTTTTCTATTTTTGTTTGGCCCAGGGTTATAGGGGAATACGAAAATTTAGGTATGTGACTCATTTGGGTACTAACCAATCAGAGAAGAGTTAGGGTTGAAAGTTAGGGTTGAAAGTTAGGGTTAGGGTTAGGGTTAGGGTTAGGGTTAGGGTTATAGGGGAATACGAAAATTTAGGTATGTGACTCATTTGGGTACTAACCAATCAGAGAAGAGTTAGGGTTGAAAGTTAGGGTTGAAAGTTAGGGTTGAAAGTTAGGGTTGAAAGTTAGGGTTGAAAGTTAGGGTTGACACTTAGGATTATTTTTCTATTTTTGTTTGGCCCAGGGTTATAGGGGAATACGAAAATTTAGGTATGTGACTCATTTGGGTACTAACCAATCAGAGAAGAGTTAGGGTTGAAAGTTAGGGTTGAAAGTTAGGGTTGAAAGTTAGGGTTGACACTTAGGATTATTTTTCTATTTTTGTTTGGCCCAGGGTTATAGGGGAATACGAAAATTTAGGTATGTGACTCATTTGGGTACTAACCAATCAGAGAAGAGTTAGGGTTGAAAGTTAAGGTTGAAAGTTAGGGTTGAAAGTTAGGGTTGAAAGTTAGGGTTGAAAGTTAGGGTTGACACTTAGGATTATTTTTCTATTTTTGTTTGGCCCAGGGTTATAGGGGAATACGAAAATTTAGGTATGTGACTCATTTGGGTACTAACCAATCAGAGAAGAGTTAGGGTTGAAAGTTAGGGTTTAAAGTTAGGGTTGAAAGTTAGGGTTGAAAGTTAGGGTTGACACTTAGGATTATTTTTCTATTTTTGTTTGGCCCAGGGTTATAGGGGAATACGAAAATTTAGGTATGTGACTCATTTGGGTACTAACCAATCAGAGAAGAGTTAGGGTTGAAAGTTAGGGTTGAAAGTTAGGGTTGAAAGTTAGGGTTGAAAGTTAGGATTATTTTTCTATTTTTGTTTGGCCCAGGGTTATAGGGGAATACGAAAATTTAGGTATGTGACTCATTTGGGTACTAACCAATCAGAGAAGAGTTAGGGTTGAAAGTTAGGGTTGAAAGTTAGGGTTGAAAGTTAGGGTTGAAAGTTAGGGTTGACACTTAGGATTATTTTTCTATTTTTGTTTGGCCCAGGGTTATAGGGGAATACGAACATTTAGGTATGTGACTCATTTGGGTACTAACCAATCAGAGAAGAGTTAGGGTTGAAAGTTAGGGTTGAAAGTTAGGGTTGAAAGTTAGGGTTAGGGTTAGGGTTAGGGTTAGGGTTAGGGTTAGGGTTATAGGGGAATACGAAAATTTAGGTATGTGACTCATTTGGGTACTAACCAATCAGAGAAGAGTTAGGGTTGAAAGTTAGGGTTGAAAGTTAGGGTTGAAAGTTAGGGTTGACACTTAGGATTATTTTTCTATTTTTGTTTGGCCCAGGGTTATAGGGGAATACGAAAATTTAGGTATGTGACTCATTTGGGTACTAACCAATCAGAGAAGAGTTAGGGTTGAAAGTTAGGGTTGAAAGTTAGGGTTGAAAGTTAGGGTTGAAAGTTAGGGTTGAAAGTTAGGGTTGAAAGTTAGGGTTGACACTTAGGATTATTTTTCTATTTTTGTTTGGCCCAGGGTTATAGGGGAATACGAAAATTTAGGTATGTGACTCATTTGGGTACTAACCAATCAGAGAAGAGTTAGGGTTGAAAGTTAGGGTTGAAAGTTAGGGTTGAAAGTTAGGGTTGAAAGTTAGGGTTGACACTTAGGATTATTTTTCTATTTTTGTTTGGCCCAGGGTTATAGGGGAATACGAACATTTAGGTATGTGACTCATTTGGGTACTAACCAATCAGAGAAGAGTTAGGGTTGAAAGTTAGGGTTGAAAGTTAGGGTTGAAAGTTAGGGTTAGGGTTAGGGTTAGGGTTAGGGTTAGGGTTATAGGGGAATACGAAAATTTAGGTATGTGACTCATTTGGGTGCTAACCAATCAGAGAAGAGTTAGGGTTGAAAGTTAGGGTTGAAAGTTAGGGTTGAAAGTTAGGGTTGACACTTAGGATTATTTTTCTATTTTTGTTTGGCCCAGGGTTATAGGGGAATACGAAAATTTAGGTATGTGACTCATTTGGGTACTAACCAATCAGAGAAGAGTTACGGTTGAAAGTTAGGGTTGAAAGTTAGGGTTGAAAGTTAGGGTTGAAAGTTAGGGTTGACACTTAGGATTATTTTTCTATTTTTGTTTGGCCCAGGATTATAGGGGAATACGAAAATTTAGGTATGTGACTCATTTGGGTACTAACCAATCAGAGAAGAGTTAGGGTTGAAAGTTAGGGTTGAAAGTTAGGGTTGACACTTAGGATTATTTTTCTATTTTTGTTTGGCCCAGGGTTATAGGGGTTAGGGTTAGGGTTAGGGTTAGGGTTAGGGTTAGGGTTAGGGTTATAGGGGAATACGAAAATTTAGGTATGTGACTCATTTGGGTACTAACCAATCAGAGAAGAGTTAGGGTTGAAAGTTAGGGTTGAAAGTTAGGGTTGACACTTAGGATTATTTTTCTATTTTTGTTTGGCCCAGGATTATAGGGGAATACGAAAATTTAGGTATGTGACTCATTTGGGTACTAACCAATCAGAGAAGAGTTAGGGTTGAAAGTTAGGGTTGAAAGTTAGGGTTGAAAGTTAGGGTTGAAAGTTAGGGTTGACACTTAGGATTATTTTTCTATTTTTGTTTGGCCCAGGGTTATAGGGGTTAGGGTTAGGGTTAGGGTTAGGGTTAGGGTTAGGGTTAGGGTTATAGGGGAATACGAAAATTTAGGTATGTGACTCATTTGGGTACTAACCAATCAGAGAAGAGTTAGGGTTGAAAGTTAGGGTTGAAAGTTAGGGTTGAAAGTTAGGGTTGAAAGTTAGGGTTGACACTTAGGATTATTTTTCTATTTTTGTTTGGCCCAGGGTTATAGGGGAATACGAAAATTTAGGTATGTGACTCATTTGGGTACTAACCAATCAGAGAAGAGTTAGGGTTGAAAGTTAGGGTTGAAAGTTAGGGTTGAAAGTTAGGGTTGACAGTTAGGATTATTTTTCTATTTTTGTTTGGCCCAGGGTTATAGGGGAATACGAAAATTTAGGTATGTGACTCATTTGGGTACTAACCAATCAGAGAAGAGTTAGGGTTGAAAGTTAGGGTTGAAAGTTAGGCTTGAAAGTTAGGGTTGAAAGTTAGGGTTGAAAGTTAGGGTTGAAAGTTAGGGTTGACACTTAGGATTATTTTTCTATTTTTGTTTGGCCCAGGGTTATAGGGGAATACGAAAATTTAGGTATGTGACTCATTTGGGTACTAACCAATCAGAGAAGAGTTAGGGTTGAAAGTTAGGGTTGAAAGTTAGGGTTGAAAGTTAGGGTTGAAAGTTAGGATTATTTTTCTATTTTTGTTTGGCCCAGGGTTATAGGGGAATACGAAAATTTAGGTATGTGACTCATTTGGGTACTAACCAATCAGAGAAGAGTTAGGGTTGAAAGTTAGGGTTGAAAGTTAGGGTTGAAAGTTAGGGTTGAAAGTTAGGGTTGACACTTAGGATTATTTTTCTATTTTTGTTTGGCCCAGGGTTACACTGGCGACACACTTTATTCGAGCTCGGCTAGTCCCACGAATTCGGGTATACCCGGGTGTATTGAGGTTTGTGACTGTTTTCTGCCCGAGTGCATTGAGGTATTTTCCAAGCAGGGATTGAAGCATTTTATTCCTGCTGGCTGCAATACTGCACAGTATATATATATATACTGCATTACAATTCATGAATTTATGCCATCTGGTAGACACGCGAAGCATTGCAGCCAATTAAATCCTAATCATTATCATTTAACAGATCAGCCGCCCGTCAGCCAGGCATGAACCCAGGCTGGAAAGGCAAACGCAACGGGGCTTGTCAGAGGTGAGGAGCGGCGCATTCCAGGTATCTGCCAGGTACATACTGGGTATTTGCTCGAATAAAGTGTGTCAGTGCAGTATAGGGGTTAGGGTTAGGGTTAGGGTTAGGGTTAGGGTTAGGGTTAGGGTTAGGGTTATAGGGGAATACGAAAATTTAGGTATGTGACTCATTTGGGTACTAACCAATCAGAGAAGAGTTAGGGTTGAAAGTTAGGGTTGAAAGTTAGGGTTGAAAGTTAGGGTTGAAAGTTAGGGTTGACACTTAGGATTATTTTTCTATTTTTGTTTGGCCCAGGGTTATAGGGGAATACGAAAATTTAGGTATGTGACTCATTTGGGTACTAACCAATCAGAGAAGAGTTAGGGTTGAAAGTTAGGGTTGAAAGTTAGGGTTGAAAGTTAGGGTTGACAGTTAGGATTATTTTTCTATTTTTGTTTGGCCCAGGGTTATAGGGGAATACGAAAATTTAGGTATGTGACTCATTTGGGTACTAACCAATCAGAGAAGAGTTAGGGTTGAAAGTTAGGGTTGAAAGTTAGGGTTGAAAGTTAGGGTTGAAACTTAGGATTATTTTTCTATTTTTGTTTGGCCCAGGGTTATAGGGGAATACGAAAATTTAGGTATGTGACTCATTTGGGTACTAACCAATCAGAGAAGAGTTAGGGTTGAAAGTTAGGGTTGAAAGTTAGGGTTGAAAGTTAGGTTTGAAAGTTAGGGTTGAAAGTTAGGGTTGACACTTAGGATTATTTTTCTATTTTTGTTTGGCCCAGGGTTATAGGGGAATACGAAAATTTAGGTATGTGACTCATTTGGGTACTAACCAATCAGAGAAGAGTTAGGGTTGAAAGTTAGGGTTGAAAGTTAGGGTTGAAAGTTAGGGTTGAAAGTTAGGGTTGACACTTAGGATTATTTTTCTATTTTTGTTTGGCCCAGGGTTATAGGGGAATACGAACATTTAGGTATGTGACTCATTTGGGTACTAACCAATCAGAGAAGAGTTAGGGTTGAAAGTTAGGGTTGAAAGTTAGGGTTGAAAGTTAGGGTTAGGGTTAGGGTTAGGGTTAGGGTTATAGGGGAATACGAAAATTTAGGTATGTGACTCATTTGGGTACTAACCAATCAGAGAAGAGTTAGGGTTGAAAGTTAGGGTTGAAAGTTAGGGTTGAAAGTTAGGGTTGACACTTAGGATTATTTTTCTATTTTTGTTTGGCCCAGGGTTATAGGGGAATACGAAAATTTAGGTATGTGACTCATTTGGGTACTAACCAATCAGAGAAGAGTTAGGGTTGAAAGTTAGGGTTGAAAGTTAGGGTTGAAAGTTAGGGTTGAAAGTTAGGGTTGAAAGTTAGGGTTGACACTTAGGATTATTTTTCTATTTTTGTTTGGCCCAGGGTTATAGGGGAATACGAAAATTTAGGTATGTGACTCATTTGGGTACTAACCAATCAGAGAAGAGTTAGGGTTGAAAGTTAGGGTTGAAAGTTAGGGTTGAAAGTTAGGGTTGACACTTAGGATTATTTTTCTATTTTTGTTTGGCCCAGGGTTATAGGGGAATACGAAAATTTAGGTATGTGACTCATTTGGGTACTAACCAATCAGAGAAGAGTTAGGGTTGAAAGTTAGGGTTGAAAGTTAGGGTTGAAAGTTAGGGTTAGGGTTAGGGTTATAGGGGAATACGAAAATTTAGGTATGTGACTCATTTGGGTGCTAACCAATCAGAGAAGAGTTAGGGTTGAAAGTTAGGGTTGAAAGTTAGGGTTGAAAGTTAGGGTTGACACTTAGGATTATTTTTCTATTTTTGTTTGGCCCAGGGTTATAGGGGAATACGAAAATTTAGGTATGTGACTCATTTGGGTACTAACCAATCAGAGAAGAGTTACGGTTGAAAGTTAGGGTTGAAAGTTAGGGTTGAAAGTTAGGGTTGAAAGTTAGGGTTGAAAGTTAGGGTTGACACTTAGGATTATTTTTCTATTTTTGTTTGGCCCAGGATTATAGGGGAATACGAAAATTTAGGTATGTGACTCATTTGGGTACTAACCAATCAGAGAAGAGTTAGGGTTGAAAGTTAGGGTTGAAAGTTAGGGTTGAAAGTTAGGGTTGACACTTAGGATTATTTTTCTATTTTTGTTTGGCCCAGGGTTATAGGGGTTAGGGTTAGGGTTAGGGTTAGGGTTAGGGTTATAGGGGAATACGAAAATTTAGGTATGTGACTCATTTGGGTACTAACCAATCAGAGAAGAGTTAGGGTTGAAAGTTAGGGTTGAAAGTTAGGGTTGACACTTAGGATTATTTTTCTATTTTTGTTTGGCCCAGGATTATAGGGGAATACGAAAATTTAGGTATGTGACTCATTTGGGTACTAACCAATCAGAGAAGAGTTAGGGTTGAAAGTTAGGGTTGAAAGTTAGGGTTGAAAGTTAGGGTTGAAAGTTAGGGTTGACACTTAGGATTATTTTTCTATTTTTGTTTGGCCCAGGGTTATAGGGGTTAGGGTTAGGGTTAGGGTTAGGGTTAGGGTTAGGGTTAGGGTTAGGGTTATAGGGGAATACGAAAATTTAGGTATGTGACTCATTTGGGTACTAACCAATCAGAGAAGAGTTAGGGTTGAAAGTTAGGGTTGAAAGTTAGGGTTGAAAGTTAGGGTTGACAGTTAGGATTATTTTTCTATTTTTGTTTGGCCCAGGGTTATAGGGGAATACGAAAATTTAGGTATGTGACTCATTTGGGTACTAACCAATCAGAGAAGAGTTAGGGTTGAAAGTTAGGGTTGAAAGTTAGGGTTGAAAGTTAGGGTTGAAAGTTAGGGTTGAAAGTTAGGGTTGACACTTAGGATTATTTTTCTATTTTTGTTTGGCCCAGGGTTATAGGGGAATACGAAAATTTAGGTATGTGACTCATTTGGGTACTAACCAATCAGAGAAGAGTTAGGGTTGAAAGTTAGGGTTGAAAGTTAGGGTTGAAAGTTAGGGTTGAAAGTTAGGGTTGAAAGTTAGGGTTGACACTTAGGATTATTTTTCTATTTTTGTTTGGCCCAGGGTTATAGGGGAATACGAAAATTTAGGTATGTGACTCATTTGGGTACTAACCAATCAGAGAAGAGTTAGGGTTGAAAGTTAGGGTTGAAAGTTAGGGTTGAAAGTTAGGGTTGAAAGTTAGGGTTGACACTTAGGATTATTTTTCTATTTTTGTTTGGCCCAGGGTTATAGGGGAATATGAAAATTTAGGGTTAGGGTTAGGGTTAGGGTATTAGGGTTAGGGTTAGGGTTAGGGTTAGGGTTAGGGTATTAGGGTTAGGGTTAGGGTTAGGGTTAGGGTTAGGGTTAGGGTATTAGGGTTAGGGTTAGGGTTAGGGTTAGGGTTAGGGTTAGGGTTATAGGGGAATACGAAAATTTAGGTATGTGACTCATTTGGGTACTAACCAATCAGAGAAGAGTTAGGGTTGAAAGTTAGGGTTGAAAGTTAGGGTTGAAAGTTAGGGTTGACACTTAGGATTATTTTTCAGTTTTTGTTTGGCCCAGGGTTATAGGGGAATACGAAAATTTAGGTATGTGACTCATTTGGGTACTAACCAATCAGAGAAGAGTTAGGTTTGAAAGTTAGGGTTGAAAGTTAGGGTTGAAAGTTAGGGTTGAAAGTTAGGGTTGAAAGTTAGGGTTGACACTTAGGATTATTTTTCTATTTTTGTTTGGCCCAGGGTTATAGGGGAATACGAAAATTTAGGTATGTGACTCATTTGGGTACTAACCAATCAGAGAAGAGTTAGGGTTGAAAGTTAGGGTTGAAAGTTAGGGTTGAAAGTTAGGGTTGACACTTAGGATTATTTTTCTATTTTTGTTTGGCCCAGGGTTATAGGGGAATACGAAAATTTAGGTATGTGACTCATTTGGGTACTAACCAATCAGAGAAGAGTTAGGGTTGAAAGTTAGGGTTGAAAGTTAGGGTTGAAAGTTAGGGTTGAAAGTTAGGGTTGAAAGTTAGGGTTGAAAGGGTTAGGGTTAGGGTTAGGGTTATAGGGGAATACGAAAATTTAGGTATGTGACTCATTTGGGTACTAACCAATCAGAGAAGAGTTAGAGTTGAAAGTTAGGGTTGAAAGTTAGGGTTGAAAGTTAGGGTTGACACTTAGGATTATTTTTCTATTTTTGTTTGGCCCAGGGTTATAGGGGAATACGAAAATTTAGGTATGTGACTCATTTGGGTACTAACCAATCAGAGAAGAGTTAGGGTTGAAAGTTAGGGTTGAAAGTTAGGGTTGAAAGTTAGGGTTGAAAGGGTTAAGGTTAGGGTTAGGGTTAGGGTTATAGGGGAATACGAAAATTTAGGTATGTGACTCATTTGGGTACTAACCAATCAGAGAAGAGTTAGGGTTGAAAGTTAGGGTTGAAAGTTAGGGTTGAAAGTTAGGGTTGACACTGAGGATTATTTTTCTATTTTTGTTTGGCCCAGGGTTATAGGGGAATACGAAAATTTAGGTATGTGACTCATTTGGGTACTAACCAATCAGAGAAGAGTTAGGGTTGAAAGTTAGGGTTGAAAGTTAGGGTTGAAAGTTAGGGTTGAAAGTTAGGGTTGACACTTAGGATTATTTTTCTATTTTTGTTTGGCCCAGGGTTATAGGGGAATACGAAAATTTAGGTATGTGACTCATTTGGGTACTAACCAATCAGAGAAGAGTTAGGGTTGAAAGTTAGGGTTGAAAGTTAGGGTTAGGGTTAGGGTTAGGGTTAGGGTTAGGGTTAGGGTTAGGGTATTAGGGTTAGGGTTAGGGTTAGGGTTAGGGTTATAGGGGAATACGAAAATTTAGGTATGTGACTCATTTGGGTACTAACCAATCAGAGAAGAGTTAGGGTTGAAAGTTAGGGTTGAAAGTTAGGGTTGAAAGTTAGGGTTGAAAGTTAGGATTATTTTTCTATTTTTGTTTGGCCCAGGGTTATAGGGGAATACGAAAATTTAGGTATGTGACTCATTTGGGTACTAACCAATCAGAGAAGAGTTAGGGTTGAAAGTTAGGGTTGAAAGTTAGGGTTGAAAGTTAGGGTTGAAAGTTAGGGTTGAAAGTTAGGGTTGACACTTAGGATTATTTTTCGATTTTTGTTTGGCCCAGGGTTATAGGGGAATACGAAAATTTAGGTATGTGACTCATTTGGGTACTAACCAATCAGAGAAGAGTTAGGGTTGAAAGTTAGGGTTGAAAGTTAGGGTTGAAAGTTAGGGTTGAAAGTTAGGGTTGAAAGTTAGGGTTGACACTTAGGATTATTTTTCTATTTTTGTTTGGCCCAGGGTTATAGGGGAATACGAAAATTTAGGTATGTGACTCATTTGGGTACTAACCAATCAGAGAAGAGTTAGGGTTGAAAGTTAGGGTTGAAAGTTAGGGTTGAAAGTTAGGGTTGACACTTAGGATTATTTTTCTATTTTTGTTTGGCCCAGGGTTATAGGGGAATACGAAAATTTAGGTATGTGACTCATTTGGGTACTAACCAATCAGAGAAGAGTTAGGGTTGAAAGTTAGGGTTGAAAGTTAGGGTTGAAAGTTAGGGTTGAAAGTTAGGGTTGAAAGTTAGGGTTGACACTTAGGATTATTTTTCTATTTTTGTTTGGCCCAGGGTTATAGGGGAATACGAAAATTTAGGTATGTGACTCATTTGGGTACTAACCAATCAGAGAAGAGTTAGGGTTGAAAGTTAGGGTTGAAAGTTAGGGTTGAAAGTTAGGGTTGAAAGTTAGGATTATTTTTCTATTTTTGTTTGGCCCAGGGTTATAGGGGAATACGAAAATTTAGGTATGTGACTCATTTGGGTACTAACCAATCAGAGAAGAGTTAGGGTTGAAAGTTAGGGTTGAAAGTTAGGGTTGAAAGTTAGGGTTGACATTTAGGATTATTTTTCTATTTTTGTTTGGCCCAGGGTTATAGGGGAATACGAAAATTTAGGTATGTGACTCATTTGGGTACTAACCAATCAGAGAAGAGTTAGGGTTGAAAGTTAGGGTTGAAAGTTAGGGTTGAAAGTTAGGGTTGACACTTAGGATTATTTTTCTATTTTTGTTTGGCCCAGGGTTATAGGGGAATACGAAAATTTAGGTATGTGACTCATTTGGGTACTAACCAATCAGAGAAGAGTTAGGGTTGAAAGTTAGGGTTGAAAGTTAGGGTTGAAAGTTAGGGTTGAAAGTTAGGGTTAGGGTTAGGGTTAGGGTTATAGGGGAATACGAAAATTTAGGTATGTGACTCATTTGGGTACTAACCAATCAGAGAAGAGTTAGGGTTGAAAGTTAGGGTTGAAAGTTAGGGTTGAAAGTTAGGGTTGAAAGTTAGGGTTGAAAGTTAGGGTTGACACTTAGGATTATTTTTCTATTTTTGTTTGGCCCAGGGTTATAGGGGAATACGAAAATTTAGGTATGTGACTCATTTGGGTACTAACCAATCAGAGAAGAGTTAGGGTTGAAAGTTAGGGTTGAAAGTTAGGGTTGAAAGTTAGGGTTGAAAGTTAGGGTTGAAAGTTAGGGTTGACACTTAGGATTATTTTTCGGTTTTTGTTTGGCCCAGGGTTATAGGGGAATACGAAAATTTAGGTATGTGACTCATTTGGGTACTAACCAATCAGAGAAGAGTTAGGGTTGAAAGTTAGGGTTGAAAGTTAGGGTTGAAAGTTAGGGTTGACACTTAGGATTATTTTTCAGTTTTTGTTTGGCCCAGGGTTATAGGGGAATACGAAAATTTAGGTATGTGACTCATTTGGGTACTAACCAATCAGAGAAGAGTTAGGTTTGAAAGTTAGGGTTGAAAGTTAGGGTTGAAAGTTAGGGTTGAAAGTTAGGGTTGAAAGTTAGGGTTGACACTTAGGATTATTTTTCTATTTTTGTTTGGCCCAGGGTTATAGGGGAATACGAAAATTTAGGTATGTGACTCATTTGGGTACTAACCAATCAGAGAAGAGTTAGGGTTGAAAGTTAGGGTTGAAAGTTAGGGTTGAAAGTTAGGGTTGACACTTAGGATTATTTTTCTATTTTTGTTTGGCCCAGGGTTATAGGGGAATACGAAAATTTAGGTATGTGACTCATTTGGGTACTAACCAATCAGAGAAGAGTTAGGGTTGAAAGTTAGGGTTGAAAGTTAGGGTTGAAAGTTAGGGTTGAAAGTTAGGGTTGAAAGGGTTAGGGTTAGGGTTAGGGTTAGGGTTATAGGGGAATACGAAAATTTAGGTATGTGACTCATTTGGGTACTAACCAATCAGAGAAGAGTTAGAGTTGAAAGTTAGGGTTGAAAGTTAGGGTTGAAAGTTAGGGTTGACACTTAGGATTATTTTTCTATTTTTGTTTGGCCCAGGGTTATAGGGGAATACGAAAATTTAGGTATGTGACTCATTTGGGTACTAACCAATCAGAGAAGAGTTAGGGTTGAAAGTTAGGGTTGAAAGTTAGGGTTGAAAGTTAGGGTTGAAAGGGTTAGGGTTGAAAGGGTTAGGGTTAGGGTTATAGGGGAATACGAAAATTTAGGTATGTGACTCATTTGGGTACTAACCAATCAGAGAAGAGTTAGGGTTGAAAGTTAGGGTTGAAAGTTAGGGTTGAAAGTTAGGGTTGACACTGAGGATTATTTTTCTATTTTTGTTTGGCCCAGGGTTATAGGGGAATACGAAAATTTAGGTATGTGACTCATTTGGGTACTAACCAATCAGAGAAGAGTTAGGGTTGAAAGTTAGGGTTGAAAGTTAGGGTTGAAAGTTAGGGTTGAAAGTTAGGGTTGACAGTTAGGGTTGACAGTTAGGATTATTTTTCTATTTTTGTTTGGCCCAGGGTTATAGGGGAATACGAAAATTTAGGTATGTGACTCATTTGGGTACTAACCAATCAGAGAAGAGTTAGGGTTGAAAGTTAGGGTTGAAAGTTAGGGTTAGGGTTAGGGTTAGGGTTAGGGTTAGGGTTAGGGTTAGGGTTAGGGTATTAGGGTTAGGGTTAGGGTTAGGGTTAGGGTTAGGGTTAGGGTTATAGGGGAATACGAAAATTTAGGTATGTGACTCATTTGGGTACTAACCAATCAGAGAAGAGTTAGGGTTGAAAGTTAGGGTTGAAAGTTAGGGTTGAAAGTTAGGGTTGAAAGTTAGGGTTGACACTTAGGATTATTTTTCGATTTTTGTTTGGCCCAGGGTTATAGGGGAATACGAAAATTTAGGTATGTGACTCATTTGGGTACTAACCAATCAGAGAAGAGTTAGGGTTGAAAGTTAGGGTTGAAAGTTAGGGTTGAAAGTTAGGGTTGAAAGTTAGGGTTGAAAGTTAGGGTTGACACTTAGGATTATTTTTCTATTTTTGTTTGGCCCAGGGTTATAGGGGAATACGAAAATTTAGGTATGTGACTCATTTGGGTACTAACCAATCAGAGAAGAGTTAGGGTTGAAAGTTAGGGTTGAAAGTTAGGGTTGAAAGTTAGGGTTGAAAGTTAGGGTTGAAAGTTAGGGTTGAAAGTTAGGGTTGACACTTAGGATTATTTTTCTATTTTTGTTTGGCCCAGGGTTATAGGGGAATACGAAAATTTAGGTATGTGACTCATTTGGGTACTAACCAATCAGAGAAGAGTTAGGGTTGAAAGTTAGGGTTGACACTTAGGATTATTTTTCTATTTTTGTTTGGCCCAGGGTTATAGGGGAATACGAAAATTAGGGTTAGGGTTAGGGTTAGGGTTAGGGTTAGGGTTAGGGTTAGGGTTAGGGTTAGGGTTAGGGTTAGGGTTAGGGTTAGGGTTAGGGTTAGGGTTAGGGTTAGGGTTAGGGTTAGGGTTAGGGTTAGGGTTAGGGTTAGGGTTATAGGGGAATACGAACATTTAGGTATGTGACTCATTTGGGTACTAACCAATCAGAGAAGAGTTAGGGTTGAAAGTTAGGGTTGAAAGTTAGGGTTGAAAGTTAGGGTTAGGGTTAGGGTTAGGGTTAGGGTTAGGGTTAGGGTTATAGGGGAATACGAAAATTTAGGTATGTGACTCATTTGGGTACTAACCAATCAGAGAAGAGTTAGGGTTGAAAGTTAGGGTTGAAAGTTAGGGTTGAAAGTTAGGGTTGACACTTAGGATTATTTTTCTATTTTTGTTTGGCCCAGGGTTATAGGGGAATACGAAAATTTAGGTATGTGACTCATTTGGGTACTAACCAATCAGAGAAGAGTTAGGGTTGAAAGTTAGGGTTGAAAGTTAGGGTTGAAAGTTAGGGTTGAAAGTTAGGGTTGAAAGTTAGGGTTGAAAGTTAGGGTTGACACTTAGGATTATTTTTCTATTTTTGTTTGGCCCAGGGTTATAGGGGAATACGAAAATTTAGGTATGTGACTCATTTGGGTACTAACCAATCAGAGAAGAGTTAGGGTTGAAAGTTAGGGTTGAAAGTTAGGGTTGAAAGTTAGGGTTGAAAGTTAGGGTTGACACTTAGGATTATTTTTCTATTTTTGTTTGGCCCAGGGTTATAGGGGAATACGAACATTTAGGTATGTGACTCATTTGGGTACTAACCAATCAGAGAAGAGTTAGGGTTGAAAGTTAGGGTTGAAAGTTAGGGTTGAAAGTTAGGGTTAGGGTTAGGGTTAGGGTTAGGGTTAGGGTTATAGGGGAATACGAAAATTTAGGTATGTGACTCATTTGGGTGCTAACCAATCAGAGAAGAGTTAGGGTTGAAAGTTAGGGTTGAAAGTTAGGGTTGAAAGTTAGGGTTGACACTTAGGATTATTTTTCTATTTTTGTTTGGCCCAGGGTTATAGGGGAATACGAAAATTTAGGTATGTGACTCATTTGGGTACTAACCAATCAGAGAAGAGTTACGGTTGAAAGTTAGGGTTGAAAGTTAGGGTTGAAAGTTAGGGTTGAAAGTTAGGGTTGACACTTAGGATTATTTTTCTATTTTTGTTTGGCCCAGGATTATAGGGGAATACGAAAATTTAGGTATGTGACTCATTTGGGTACTAACCAATCAGAGAAGAGTTAGGGTTGAAAGTTAGGGTTGAAAGTTAGGGTTGACACTTAGGATTATTTTTCTATTTTTGTTTGGCCCAGGGTTATAGGGGTTAGGGTTAGGGTTAGGGTTAGGGTTAGGGTTAGGGTTAGGGTTATAGGGGAATACGAAAATTTAGGTATGTGACTCATTTGGGTACTAACCAATCAGAGAAGAGTTAGGGTTGAAAGTTAGGGTTGAAAGTTAGGGTTGACACTTAGGATTATTTTTCTATTTTTGTTTGGCCCAGGATTATAGGGGAATACGAAAATTTAGGTATGTGACTCATTTGGGTACTAACCAATCAGAGAAGAGTTAGGGTTGAAAGTTAGGGTTGAAAGTTAGGGTTGAAAGTTAGGGTTGAAAGTTAGGGTTGACACTTAGGATTATTTTTCTATTTTTGTTTGGCCCAGGGTTATAGGGGTTAGGGTTAGGGTTAGGGTTAGGGTTAGGGTTAGGGTTAGGGTTATAGGGGAATACGAAAATTTAGGTATGTGACTCATTTGGGTACTAACCAATCAGAGAAGAGTTAGGGTTGAAAGTTAGGGTTGAAAGTTAGGGTTGAAAGTTAGGGTTGAAAGTTAGGGTTGACACTTAGGATTATTTTTCTATTTTTGTTTGGCCCAGGGTTATAGGGGAATACGAAAATTTAGGTATGTGACTCATTTGGGTACTAACCAATCAGAGAAGAGTTAGGGTTGAAAGTTAGGGTTGAAAGTTAGGGTTGAAAGTTAGGGTTGACAGTTAGGATTATTTTTCTATTTTTGTTTGGCCCAGGGTTATAGGGGAATACGAAAATTTAGGTATGTGACTCATTTGGGTACTAACCAATCAGAGAAGAGTTAGGGTTGAAAGTTAGGGTTGAAAGTTAGGCTTGAAAGTTAGGGTTGAAAGTTAGGGTTGAAAGTTAGGGTTGAAAGTTAGGGTTGACACTTAGGATTATTTTTCTATTTTTGTTTGGCCCAGGGTTATAGGGGAATACGAAAATTTAGGTATGTGACTCATTTGGGTACTAACCAATCAGAGAAGAGTTAGGGTTGAAAGTTAGGGTTGAAAGTTAGGGTTGAAAGTTAGGGTTGAAAGTTAGGATTATTTTTCTATTTTTGTTTGGCCCAGGGTTATAGGGGAATACGAAAATTTAGGTATGTGACTCATTTGGGTACTAACCAATCAGAGAAGAGTTAGGGTTGAAAGTTAGGGTTGAAAGTTAGGGTTGAAAGTTAGGGTTGAAAGTTAGGGTTGACACTTAGGATTATTTTTCTATTTTTGTTTGGCCCAGGGTTACACTGGCGACACACTTTATTCGAGCTCGGCTAGTCCCACGAATTCGGGTATACCCGGGTGTATTGAGGTTTGTGACTGTTTTCTGCCCGAGTGCATTGAGGTATTTTCCAAGCAGGGATTGAAGCATTTTATTCCTGCTGGCTGCAATACTGCACAGTATATATATATATACTGCATTACAATTCATGAATTTATGCCATCTGGTAGACACGCGAAGCATTGCAGCCAATTAAATCCTAATCATTATCATTTAACAGATCAGCCGCCCGTCAGCCAGGCATGAACCCAGGCTGGAAAGGCAAACGCAACGGGGCTTGTCAGAGGTGAGGAGCGGCGCATTCCAGGTATCTGCCAGGTACATACTGGGTATTTGCTCGAATAAAGTGTGTCAGTGCAGTATAGGGGTTAGGGTTAGGGTTAGGGTTAGGGTTAGGGTTAGGGTTAGGGTTAGGGTTATAGGGGAATACGAAAATTTAGGTATGTGACTCATTTGGGTACTAACCAATCAGAGAAGAGTTAGGGTTGAAAGTTAGGGTTGAAAGTTAGGGTTGAAAGTTAGGGTTGAAAGTTAGGGTTGACACTTAGGATTATTTTTCTATTTTTGTTTGGCCCAGGGTTATAGGGGAATACGAAAATTTAGGTATGTGACTCATTTGGGTACTAACCAATCAGAGAAGAGTTAGGGTTGAAAGTTAGGGTTGAAAGTTAGGGTTGAAAGTTAGGGTTGACAGTTAGGATTATTTTTCTATTTTTGTTTGGCCCAGGGTTATAGGGGAATACGAAAATTTAGGTATGTGACTCATTTGGGTACTAACCAATCAGAGAAGAGTTAGGGTTGAAAGTTAGGGTTGAAAGTTAGGGTTGAAAGTTAGGGTTGAAACTTAGGATTATTTTTCTATTTTTGTTTGGCCCAGGGTTATAGGGGAATACGAAAATTTAGGTATGTGACTCATTTGGGTACTAACCAATCAGAGAAGAGTTAGGGTTGAAAGTTAGGGTTGAAAGTTAGGGTTGAAAGTTAGGTTTGAAAGTTAGGGTTGAAAGTTAGGGTTGACACTTAGGATTATTTTTCTATTTTTGTTTGGCCCAGGGTTATAGGGGAATACGAAAATTTAGGTATGTGACTCATTTGGGTACTAACCAATCAGAGAAGAGTTAGGGTTGAAAGTTAGGGTTGAAAGTTAGGGTTGAAAGTTAGGGTTGAAAGTTAGGGTTGACACTTAGGATTATTTTTCTATTTTTGTTTGGCCCAGGGTTATAGGGGAATACGAACATTTAGGTATGTGACTCATTTGGGTACTAACCAATCAGAGAAGAGTTAGGGTTGAAAGTTAGGGTTGAAAGTTAGGGTTGAAAGTTAGGGTTAGGGTTAGGGTTAGGGTTAGGGTTATAGGGGAATACGAAAATTTAGGTATGTGACTCATTTGGGTACTAACCAATCAGAGAAGAGTTAGGGTTGAAAGTTAGGGTTGAAAGTTAGGGTTGAAAGTTAGGGTTGACACTTAGGATTATTTTTCTATTTTTGTTTGGCCCAGGGTTATAGGGGAATACGAAAATTTAGGTATGTGACTCATTTGGGTACTAACCAATCAGAGAAGAGTTAGGGTTGAAAGTTAGGGTTGAAAGTTAGGGTTGAAAGTTAGGGTTGAAAGTTAGGGTTGACACTTAGGATTATTTTTCTATTTTTGTTTGGCCCAGGGTTATAGGGGAATACGAAAATTTAGGTATGTGACTCATTTGGGTACTAACCAATCAGAGAAGAGTTAGGGTTGAAAGTTAGGGTTGAAAGTTAGGGTTGAAAGTTAGGGTTGACACTTAGGATTATTTTTCTATTTTTGTTTGGCCCAGGGTTATAGGGGAATACGAAAATTTAGGTATGTGACTCATTTGGGTACTAACCAATCAGAGAAGAGTTAGGGTTGAAAGTTAGGGTTGAAAGTTAGGGTTGAAAGTTAGGGTTAGGGTTAGGGTTATAGGGGAATACGAAAATTTAGGTATGTGACTCATTTGGGTGCTAACCAATCAGAGAAGAGTTAGGGTTGAAAGTTAGGGTTGAAAGTTAGGGTTGAAAGTTAGGGTTGACACTTAGGATTATTTTTCTATTTTTGTTTGGCCCAGGGTTATAGGGGAATACGAAAATTTAGGTATGTGACTCATTTGGGTACTAACCAATCAGAGAAGAGTTACGGTTGAAAGTTAGGGTTGAAAGTTAGGGTTGAAAGTTAGGGTTGAAAGTTAGGGTTGAAAGTTAGGGTTGACACTTAGGATTATTTTTCTATTTTTGTTTGGCCCAGGATTATAGGGGAATACGAAAATTTAGGTATGTGACTCATTTGGGTACTAACCAATCAGAGAAGAGTTAGGGTTGAAAGTTAGGGTTGAAAGTTAGGGTTGAAAGTTAGGGTTGACACTTAGGATTATTTTTCTATTTTTGTTTGGCCCAGGGTTATAGGGGTTAGGGTTAGGGTTAGGGTTAGGGTTAGGGTTATAGGGGAATACGAAAATTTAGGTATGTGACTCATTTGGGTACTAACCAATCAGAGAAGAGTTAGGGTTGAAAGTTAGGGTTGAAAGTTAGGGTTGACACTTAGGATTATTTTTCTATTTTTGTTTGGCCCAGGATTATAGGGGAATACGAAAATTTAGGTATGTGACTCATTTGGGTACTAACCAATCAGAGAAGAGTTAGGGTTGAAAGTTAGGGTTGAAAGTTAGGGTTGAAAGTTAGGGTTGAAAGTTAGGGTTGACACTTAGGATTATTTTTCTATTTTTGTTTGGCCCAGGGTTATAGGGGTTAGGGTTAGGGTTAGGGTTAGGGTTAGGGTTAGGGTTAGGGTTAGGGTTATAGGGGAATACGAAAATTTAGGTATGTGACTCATTTGGGTACTAACCAATCAGAGAAGAGTTAGGGTTGAAAGTTAGGGTTGAAAGTTAGGGTTGAAAGTTAGGGTTGACAGTTAGGATTATTTTTCTATTTTTGTTTGGCCCAGGGTTATAGGGGAATACGAAAATTTAGGTATGTGACTCATTTGGGTACTAACCAATCAGAGAAGAGTTAGGGTTGAAAGTTAGGGTTGAAAGTTAGGGTTGAAAGTTAGGGTTGAAAGTTAGGGTTGAAAGTTAGGGTTGACACTTAGGATTATTTTTCTATTTTTGTTTGGCCCAGGGTTATAGGGGAATACGAAAATTTAGGTATGTGACTCATTTGGGTACTAACCAATCAGAGAAGAGTTAGGGTTGAAAGTTAGGGTTGAAAGTTAGGGTTGAAAGTTAGGGTTGAAAGTTAGGGTTGAAAGTTAGGGTTGACACTTAGGATTATTTTTCTATTTTTGTTTGGCCCAGGGTTATAGGGGAATACGAAAATTTAGGTATGTGACTCATTTGGGTACTAACCAATCAGAGAAGAGTTAGGGTTGAAAGTTAGGGTTGAAAGTTAGGGTTGAAAGTTAGGGTTGAAAGTTAGGGTTGACACTTAGGATTATTTTTCTATTTTTGTTTGGCCCAGGGTTATAGGGGAATATGAAAATTTAGGGTTAGGGTTAGGGTTAGGGTATTAGGGTTAGGGTTAGGGTTAGGGTTAGGGTTAGGGTATTAGGGTTAGGGTTAGGGTTAGGGTTAGGGTTAGGGTTAGGGTATTAGGGTTAGGGTTAGGGTTAGGGTTAGGGTTAGGGTTAGGGTTATAGGGGAATACGAAAATTTAGGTATGTGACTCATTTGGGTACTAACCAATCAGAGAAGAGTTAGGGTTGAAAGTTAGGGTTGAAAGTTAGGGTTGAAAGTTAGGGTTGACACTTAGGATTATTTTTCAGTTTTTGTTTGGCCCAGGGTTATAGGGGAATACGAAAATTTAGGTATGTGACTCATTTGGGTACTAACCAATCAGAGAAGAGTTAGGTTTGAAAGTTAGGGTTGAAAGTTAGGGTTGAAAGTTAGGGTTGAAAGTTAGGGTTGAAAGTTAGGGTTGACACTTAGGATTATTTTTCTATTTTTGTTTGGCCCAGGGTTATAGGGGAATACGAAAATTTAGGTATGTGACTCATTTGGGTACTAACCAATCAGAGAAGAGTTAGGGTTGAAAGTTAGGGTTGAAAGTTAGGGTTGAAAGTTAGGGTTGACACTTAGGATTATTTTTCTATTTTTGTTTGGCCCAGGGTTATAGGGGAATACGAAAATTTAGGTATGTGACTCATTTGGGTACTAACCAATCAGAGAAGAGTTAGGGTTGAAAGTTAGGGTTGAAAGTTAGGGTTGAAAGTTAGGGTTGAAAGTTAGGGTTGAAAGTTAGGGTTGAAAGGGTTAGGGTTAGGGTTAGGGTTATAGGGGAATACGAAAATTTAGGTATGTGACTCATTTGGGTACTAACCAATCAGAGAAGAGTTAGAGTTGAAAGTTAGGGTTGAAAGTTAGGGTTGAAAGTTAGGGTTGACACTTAGGATTATTTTTCTATTTTTGTTTGGCCCAGGGTTATAGGGGAATACGAAAATTTAGGTATGTGACTCATTTGGGTACTAACCAATCAGAGAAGAGTTAGGGTTGAAAGTTAGGGTTGAAAGTTAGGGTTGAAAGTTAGGGTTGAAAGGGTTAAGGTTAGGGTTAGGGTTAGGGTTATAGGGGAATACGAAAATTTAGGTATGTGACTCATTTGGGTACTAACCAATCAGAGAAGAGTTAGGGTTGAAAGTTAGGGTTGAAAGTTAGGGTTGAAAGTTAGGGTTGACACTGAGGATTATTTTTCTATTTTTGTTTGGCCCAGGGTTATAGGGGAATACGAAAATTTAGGTATGTGACTCATTTGGGTACTAACCAATCAGAGAAGAGTTAGGGTTGAAAGTTAGGGTTGAAAGTTAGGGTTGAAAGTTAGGGTTGAAAGTTAGGGTTGACACTTAGGATTATTTTTCTATTTTTGTTTGGCCCAGGGTTATAGGGGAATACGAAAATTTAGGTATGTGACTCATTTGGGTACTAACCAATCAGAGAAGAGTTAGGGTTGAAAGTTAGGGTTGAAAGTTAGGGTTAGGGTTAGGGTTAGGGTTAGGGTTAGGGTTAGGGTTAGGGTATTAGGGTTAGGGTTAGGGTTAGGGTTAGGGTTATAGGGGAATACGAAAATTTAGGTATGTGACTCATTTGGGTACTAACCAATCAGAGAAGAGTTAGGGTTGAAAGTTAGGGTTGAAAGTTAGGGTTGAAAGTTAGGGTTGAAAGTTAGGATTATTTTTCTATTTTTGTTTGGCCCAGGGTTATAGGGGAATACGAAAATTTAGGTATGTGACTCATTTGGGTACTAACCAATCAGAGAAGAGTTAGGGTTGAAAGTTAGGGTTGAAAGTTAGGGTTGAAAGTTAGGGTTGAAAGTTAGGGTTGAAAGTTAGGGTTGACACTTAGGATTATTTTTCGATTTTTGTTTGGCCCAGGGTTATAGGGGAATACGAAAATTTAGGTATGTGACTCATTTGGGTACTAACCAATCAGAGAAGAGTTAGGGTTGAAAGTTAGGGTTGAAAGTTAGGGTTGAAAGTTAGGGTTGAAAGTTAGGGTTGAAAGTTAGGGTTGACACTTAGGATTATTTTTCTATTTTTGTTTGGCCCAGGGTTATAGGGGAATACGAAAATTTAGGTATGTGACTCATTTGGGTACTAACCAATCAGAGAAGAGTTAGGGTTGAAAGTTAGGGTTGAAAGTTAGGGTTGAAAGTTAGGGTTGACACTTAGGATTATTTTTCTATTTTTGTTTGGCCCAGGGTTATAGGGGAATACGAAAATTTAGGTATGTGACTCATTTGGGTACTAACCAATCAGAGAAGAGTTAGGGTTGAAAGTTAGGGTTGAAAGTTAGGGTTGAAAGTTAGGGTTGAAAGTTAGGGTTGAAAGTTAGGGTTGACACTTAGGATTATTTTTCTATTTTTGTTTGGCCCAGGGTTATAGGGGAATACGAAAATTTAGGTATGTGACTCATTTGGGTACTAACCAATCAGAGAAGAGTTAGGGTTGAAAGTTAGGGTTGAAAGTTAGGGTTGAAAGTTAGGGTTGAAAGTTAGGATTATTTTTCTATTTTTGTTTGGCCCAGGGTTATAGGGGAATACGAAAATTTAGGTATGTGACTCATTTGGGTACTAACCAATCAGAGAAGAGTTAGGGTTGAAAGTTAGGGTTGAAAGTTAGGGTTGAAAGTTAGGGTTGACATTTAGGATTATTTTTCTATTTTTGTTTGGCCCAGGGTTATAGGGGAATACGAAAATTTAGGTATGTGACTCATTTGGGTACTAACCAATCAGAGAAGAGTTAGGGTTGAAAGTTAGGGTTGAAAGTTAGGGTTGAAAGTTAGGGTTGACACTTAGGATTATTTTTCTATTTTTGTTTGGCCCAGGGTTATAGGGGAATACGAAAATTTAGGTATGTGACTCATTTGGGTACTAACCAATCAGAGAAGAGTTAGGGTTGAAAGTTAGGGTTGAAAGTTAGGGTTGAAAGTTAGGGTTGAAAGTTAGGGTTAGGGTTAGGGTTAGGGTTATAGGGGAATACGAAAATTTAGGTATGTGACTCATTTGGGTACTAACCAATCAGAGAAGAGTTAGGGTTGAAAGTTAGGGTTGAAAGTTAGGGTTGAAAGTTAGGGTTGAAAGTTAGGGTTGAAAGTTAGGGTTGACACTTAGGATTATTTTTCTATTTTTGTTTGGCCCAGGGTTATAGGGGAATACGAAAATTTAGGTATGTGACTCATTTGGGTACTAACCAATCAGAGAAGAGTTAGGGTTGAAAGTTAGGGTTGAAAGTTAGGGTTGAAAGTTAGGGTTGAAAGTTAGGGTTGAAAGTTAGGGTTGACACTTAGGATTATTTTTCGGTTTTTGTTTGGCCCAGGGTTATAGGGGAATACGAAAATTTAGGTATGTGACTCATTTGGGTACTAACCAATCAGAGAAGAGTTAGGGTTGAAAGTTAGGGTTGAAAGTTAGGGTTGAAAGTTAGGGTTGACACTTAGGATTATTTTTCAGTTTTTGTTTGGCCCAGGGTTATAGGGGAATACGAAAATTTAGGTATGTGACTCATTTGGGTACTAACCAATCAGAGAAGAGTTAGGTTTGAAAGTTAGGGTTGAAAGTTAGGGTTGAAAGTTAGGGTTGAAAGTTAGGGTTGAAAGTTAGGGTTGACACTTAGGATTATTTTTCTATTTTTGTTTGGCCCAGGGTTATAGGGGAATACGAAAATTTAGGTATGTGACTCATTTGGGTACTAACCAATCAGAGAAGAGTTAGGGTTGAAAGTTAGGGTTGAAAGTTAGGGTTGAAAGTTAGGGTTGAAAGTTAGGGTTGACACTTAGGATTATTTTTCTATTTTTGTTTGGCCCAGGGTTATAGGGGAATACGAAAATTTAGGTATGTGACTCATTTGGGTACTAACCAATCAGAGAAGAGTTAGGGTTGAAAGTTAGGGTTGAAAGTTAGGGTTGAAAGTTAGGGTTGAAAGTTAGGGTTGAAAGGGTTAGGGTTAGGGTTAGGGTTAGGGTTATAGGGGAATACGAAAATTTAGGTATGTGACTCATTTGGGTACTAACCAATCAGAGAAGAGTTAGAGTTGAAAGTTAGGGTTGAAAGTTAGGGTTGAAAGTTAGGGTTGACACTTAGGATTATTTTTCTATTTTTGTTTGGCCCAGGGTTATAGGGGAATACGAAAATTTAGGTATGTGACTCATTTGGGTACTAACCAATCAGAGAAGAGTTAGGGTTGAAAGTTAGGGTTGAAAGTTAGGGTTGAAAGTTAGGGTTGAAAGGGTTAGGGTTGAAAGGGTTAGGGTTAGGGTTATAGGGGAATACGAAAATTTAGGTATGTGACTCATTTGGGTACTAACCAATCAGAGAAGAGTTAGGGTTGAAAGTTAGGGTTGAAAGTTAGGGTTGAAAGTTAGGGTTGACACTGAGGATTATTTTTCTATTTTTGTTTGGCCCAGGGTTATAGGGGAATACGAAAATTTAGGTATGTGACTCATTTGGGTACTAACCAATCAGAGAAGAGTTAGGGTTGAAAGTTAGGGTTGAAAGTTAGGGTTGAAAGTTAGGGTTGAAAGTTAGGGTTGACAGTTAGGATTATTTTTCTATTTTTGTTTGGCCCAGGGTTATAGGGGAATACGAAAATTTAGGTATGTGACTCATTTGGGTACTAACCAATCAGAGAAGAGTTAGGGTTGAAAGTTAGGGTTGAAAGTTAGGGTTAGGGTTAGGGTTAGGGTTAGGGTTAGGGTTAGGGTTAGGGTTAGGGTTAGGGTATTAGGGTTAGGGTTAGGGTTAGGGTTAGGGTTAGGGTTAGGGTTATAGGGGAATACGAAAATTTAGGTATGTGACTCATTTGGGTACTAACCAATCAGAGAAGAGTTAGGGTTGAAAGTTAGGGTTGAAAGTTAGGGTTGAAAGTTAGGGTTGAAAGTTAGGGTTGACACTTAGGATTATTTTTCTATTTTTGTTTGGCCCAGGGTTATAGGGGAATACGAAAATTTAGGTATGTGACTCATTTGGGTACTAACCAATCAGAGAAGAGTTAGGGTTGAAAGTTAGGGTTGAAAGTTAGGGTTGAAAGTTAGGGTTGAAAGTTAGGGTTGACACTTAGGATTATTTTTCTATTTTTGTTTGGCCCAGGGTTATAGGGGAATACGAAAATTTAGGTATGTGACTCATTTGGGTACTAACCAATCAGAGAAGAGTTAGGGTTGAAAGTTAGGGTTGAAAGTTAGGGTTGAAAGTTAAGGTTGAAAGTTAGGGTTAGGGTTAGGGTTAGGGTTAGGGTTAGGGTTAGGGTTATAGGGGAATACGAAAATTTAGGTATGTGACTCATTTGGGTACTAACCAATCAGAGAAGAGTTAGGGTTGAAAGTTAGGGTTGAAAGTTAGGGTTGAAAGTTAGGGTTGAAAGTTAGGGTTGACACTTAGGATTATTTTTCTATTTTTGTTTGGCCCAGGGTTATAGGGGAATACGAAAATTTAGGTATGTGACTCATTTGGGTACTAACCAATCAGAGAAGAGTTAGGGTTGAAAGTTAGGGTTGAAAGTTAGGGTTGAAAGTTAGGGTTGAAAGTTAGGGTTGACACTTAGGATTATTTTTCTATTTTTGTTTGGCCCAGGGTTATAGGGGAATACGAAAATTTAGGTATGTGACTCATTTGGGTACTAACCAATCAGAGAAGAGTTAGGGTTGAAAGTTAGGGTTGAAAGTTAGGGTTGAAAGTTAGGGTTGACACTTTGGATTATTTTTCTATTTTTATTTGGCCCAGGGTTATAGGGGAATACGAAAATTTAGGTATGTGACTCATTTGGGTACTAACCAATCAGAGAAGAGTTAGGGTTGAAAGTTAGGGTTGAAAGTTAGGGTTGAAAGTTAGGGTTGAAAGTTAGGGTTGACACTTAGGATTATTTTTCTATTTTTGTTTGGCCCAGGGTTATAGGGGAATACGAAAATTTAGGTATGTGACTCATTTGGGTACTAACCAATCAGAGAAGAGTTAGGGTTGAAAGTTAGGGTTGAAAGTTAGGGTTGAAAGTTAGGGTTGACACTTAGGATTATTTTTCTATTTTTGTTTGGCCCAGGGTTATAGGGGAATACGAAAATTTAGGTATGTGACTCATTTGGGTACTAACCAATCAGAGAAGAGCTAGGGTTGAAAGTTAGGGTTGAAAGTTAGGGTTGAAAGTTAGGGTTGAAAGTTAGGGTTGAAAGTTAGGGTTGAAAGTTAGGGTTGACACTTAGGATTATTTTTCTATTTTTGTTTGGCCCAGGGTTATAGGGGAATACGAAAATTTAGGTATGTGACTCATTTGGGTACTAACCAATCAGAGAAGAGTTAGGGTTGAAAGTTAGGGTTGAAAGTTAGGGTTGAAAGTTAGGGTTGAATGTTAGGGTTAGGGTTAGGGTTAGGGTTAGGGTTAGGGTTAGGGTTATAGGGGAATACGAAAATTTAGGGTTAGGGTTAGGGTTAGGGTTAGGGTTAGGGTTATAGGGGAATACGAAAATTTAGGTATGTGACTCATTTGGGTACTAACCAATCAGAGAAGAGTTAGGGTTGAAAGTTAGGGTTGAAAGTTAGGGTTGAAAGTTAGGGTTGAAAGTTAGGGTTGAAAGTTAGGGTTGACACTTAGGATTATTTGTCTATTTTTGTTTGGCCCAGGGTTATAGGGGAATACGAAAATTTAGGTATGTGACTCATTTGGGTACTAACCAATCAGAGAAGAGTTAGGGTTGAAAGTTAGGGTTGAAAGTTAGGGTTGAAAGTTAGGGTTGACACTTAGGATTATTTTTCTATTTTTGTTTGGCCCAGGGTTATAGGGGAATACGAAAATTTAGGTATGTGACTCATTTGGGTACTAACCAATCAGAGAAGAGTTAGGGTTGAAAGTTAGGGTTGAAAGTTAGGGTTGAAAGTTAGGGTTGACACTTAGGATTATTTTTCTATTTTTGTTTGGCCCAGGGTTATAGGGGAATACGAAAATTTAGGTATGTGACTCATTTGGGTACTAACCAATCAGAGAAGAGTTAGGGTTGAAAGTTAGGGTTGAAAGTTAGGGTTGAAAGTTAGGGTTGACACTTAGGATTATTTGTCTATTTTTGTTTGGCCCAGGGTTATAGGGGAATACGAAAATTTAGGTATGTGACTCATTTGGGTACTAACCAATCAGAGAAGAGTTAGGGTTGAAAGTTAGGGTTGAAAGTTAGGGTTGAAAGTTAGGGTTGAAAGTTAGGGTTGACACTTAGGATTATTTTTCTATTTTTGTTTGGCCCAGGGTTATAGGGGAATACGAAAATTTAGGTATGTGACTCATTTGGGTACTAACCAATCAGAGAAGAGTTAGGGTTGAAAGTTAGGGTTGAAAGTTAGGGTTGACACTTAGGATTATTTTTCTATTTTTGTTTGGCCCAGGGTTATAGGGGAATACGAAAATGTAGGTATGTGACTCATTTGGGTACTAACCAATCAGAGAAGAGTTAGGGTTGAAAGTTAGGGTTGAAAGTTAGGGTTGAAAGTTAGGGTTGAAAGTTAGGGTTGAAAGTTAGGGTTGACACTTAGGATTATTTTTCTATTTTTGTTTGGCCCAGGGTTATAGGGGAATACGAAAATTTAGGTATGTGACTCATTTGGGTACTAACCAATCAGAGAAGAGTTAGGGTTGAAAGTTAGGGTTGAAAGTTAGGGTTGAAAGTTAGGGTTGAAAGTTAGGGTTGAAAGTTAGGATTATTTTTCTATTTTTGTTTGGCCCAGGGTTATAGGGGAATACGAAAATTTAGGTATGTGACTCATTTGGGTACTAACCAATCAGAGAAGAGTTAGGGTTGAAAGTTAGGGTTGAAAGTTAGGGTTGAAAGTTAGGGTTGAAAGTTAGGGTTGAAAGTTAGGATTATTTTTCTATTTTTGTTTGGCCCAGGGTTATAGGGGAATACGAAAATTTAGGTATGTGACTCATTTGGGTACTAACCAATCAGAGAAGAGTTAGGGTTGAAAGTTAGGGTTGAAAGTTAGGGTTGAATGTTAGGGTTAGGGTTAGGGTTAGGGTTAGGGTTATAGGGGAATACGAAAATTTAGGGTTAGGGTTAGGGTTAGGGTTAGGGTTAGGGTTAGGGTTATAGGGGAATACGAAAATTTAGGTATGTGACTCATTTGGGTACTAACCAATCAGAGAAGAGTTAGGGTTGAAAGTTAGGGTTGAAAGTTAGGGTTGAAAGTTAGGGTTGAAAGTTAGGGTTGAAAGTTAGGGTTGAAAGTTAGGGTTGAAAGTTAGGGTTGACACTTAGGATTATTTGTCTATTTTTGTTTGGCCCAGGGTTATAGGGGAATACGAAAATTTAGGTATGTGACTCATTTGGGTACTAACCAATCAGAGAAGAGTTAGGGTTGAAAGTTAGGGTTGAAAGTTAGGGTTGAAAGTTAGGGTTGACACTTAGGATTATTTGTCTATTTTTGTTTGGCCCAGGGTTATAGGGGAATACGAAAATTTAGGTATGTGACTCATTTGGGTACTAACCAATCAGAGAAGAGTTAGGGTTGAAAGTTAGGGTTGAAAGTTAGGGTTGAAAGTTAGGGTTGACACTTAGGATTATTTTTCTATTTTTGTTTGGCCCAGGGTTATAGGGTTAGGGTTAGGGTTAGGGTTAGGGTTAGGGTTAGGGTTAGGGTTAGGGTTAGGGTTATAGGGGAATACGAAAATTTAGGTATGTGACTCATTTGGGTACTAACCAATCAGAGAAGAGTTAGGGTTGAAAGTTAGGGTTGAAAGTTAGGGTTGAAAGTTAGGGTTGACACTTAGGATTATTTTTCTATTTTTGTTTGGCCCAGGGTTATAGGGGAATACGAAAATTTAGGTATGTGACTCATTTGGGTACTAACCAATCAGAGAAGAGTTAGGGTTGAAAGTTAGGGTTGAAAGTTAGGGTTGAAAGTTAGGGTTGATACTTAGGATTATTTTTCTATTTTTGTTTGGCCCAGGGTTATAGGGGAATACGAAAATTTAGGTATGTGACTCATTTGGGTACTAACCAATCAGAGAAGAGTTAGGGTTGAAAGTTAGGGTTGAAAGTTAGGGTTGAAAGTTAGGATTATTTTTCTATTTTTGTTTGGCCCAGGGTTATAGGGGAATACGAAAATTTAGGTATGTGACTCATTTGGGTACTAACCAATCAGAGAAGAGTTAGGGTTGAAAGTTAGGGTTGAAAGTTAGGGTTGAAAGTTAGGGTTGAAAGTTAGGGTTGAAAGTTAGGGTTGACACTTAGGATTATTTTTCTATTTTTGTTTGGCCCAGGGTTATAGGGGAATACGAAAATTTAGGTATGTGACTCATTTGGGTACTAACCAATCAGAGAAGAGTTAGGGTTGAAAGTTAGGGTTGAAAGTTAGGGTTGAAAGTTAGGGTTGAAAGTTAGGGTTGAAAGTTAGGATTATTTTTCTATTTTTGTTTGGCCCAGGGTTATAGGGGAATACGAAAATTTAGGTATGTGACTCATTTGGGTACTAACCAATCAGAGAAGAGTTAGGGTTGAAAGTTAGGGTTGAAAGTTAGGGTTGAAAGTTAGGGTTGAAAGTTAGGGTTGAAAGTTAGGATTATTTTTCTATTTTTGTTTGGCCCAGGGTTATAGGGGAATACGAAAATTTAGGTATGTGACTCATTTGGGTACTAACCAATCAGAGAAGAGTTAGGGTTGAAAGTTAGGGTTGAAAGTTAGGGTTGAAAGTTAGGGTTGAAAGTTAGGGTTGACACTTTGGATTATTTTTCTATTTTTGTTTGGCCCAGGGTTATAGGGGAATACGAAAATTTAGGTATGTGACTCATTTGGGTACTAACCAATCAGAGAAGAGTTAGGGTTGAAAGTTAGGGTTGAAAGTTAGGGTTGAAAGTTAGGATTATTTTTCTATTTTTGTTTGGCCCAGGGTTATAGGGGAATACGAAAATGTAGGTATGTGACTCATTTGGGTACTAACCAATCAGAGAAGAGTTAGGGTTGAAAGTTAGGGTTGAAAGTTAGGGTTGAAAGTTAGGGTTGAAAGTTAGGGTTGAAAGTTAGGATTATTTTTCTATTTTTGTTTGGCCCAGGGTTATAGGGGAATACGAAAATTTAGGTATGTGACTCATTTGGGTACTAACCAATCAGAGAAGAGTTAGGGTTGAAAGTTAGGGTTGAAAGTTAGGGTTGAAAGTTAGGGTTGAAAGTTAGGATTATTTTTCTATTTTTGTTTGGCCCAGGGTTATAGGGGAATACGAAAATTTAGGTATGTGACTCATTTGGGTACTAACCAATCAGAGAAGAGTTAGGGTTGAAAGTTAGGGTTGAAAGTTAGGGTTGAAAGTTAGGGTTGAAAGTTAGGGTTGAAAGTTAGTGTTGAAAGTTAGGGTTGACACTTAGGATTATTTTTCTATTTTTGTTTGGCCCAGGGTTATAGGGGAATACGAAAATTTATGTATGTGACTCATTTGGGTACTAACCAATCAGAGAAGAGTTAGGGTTGAAAGTTAGGGTTGAAAGTTAGGGTTGAAAGTTAGGGTTGAAAGTTAGTGTTGAAAGTTAGGGTTGAAAGTTAGGGTTGAAAGTTAGGGTTGACACTTAGGATTATTTTTCTATTTTTGTTTGGCCCAGGGTTATAGGGGAATATGAAAATTTAGGTATGTGACTCATTTGGGTACTAACCAATCAGAGAAGAGTTAGGGTTGAAAGTTAGGGTTGAAAGTTAGGGTTGAAAGTTAGGGTTGAAAGTTAGGATTATTTTTCTATTTTTGTTTGGCCCAGGGTTATAGGGGAATACGAAAATTTAGGTATGTGACTCATTTGGGTACTAACCAATCAGAGAAGAGTTAGGGTTGAAAGTTAGGGTTGAAAGTTAGGGTTGACACTTAGGATTATTTTTCTATTTTTGTTTGGCCCAGGGTTATAGGGGAATACGAAAATTTAGGTATGTGACTCATTTGGGTACTAACCAATCAGAGAAGAGTTAGGGTTGAAAGTTAGGGTTGAAAGTTAGGGTTGAAAGTTAGGGTTGACACTTAGGATTATTTTTCTATTTTTGTTTGGCCCAGGGTTATAGGGGAATACGAAAATTTAGGTATGTGACTCATTTGGGTACTAACCAATCAGAGAAGAGTTAGGGTTGAAAGTTAGGGTTGAAAGTTAGGGTTGAAAGTTAGGGTTGAAAGTTAGGGTTGAAAGTTAGGGTTGAAAGTTAGGGTTGAAAGTTAGGATTATTTTTCTATTTTTGTTTGGCCCAGGGTTATAGGGGAATACGAAAATTTAGGTATGTGACTCATTTGGGTACTAACCAATCAGAGAAGAGTTAGGGTTGAAAGTTAGGGTTGAAAGTTAGGGTTGAAAGTTAGGGTTGAAAGTTAGGGTTGAAAGTTAGGGTTGACACTTAGGATTATTTTTCTATTTTTGTTTGGCCCAGGGTTATAGGGGAATACGAAAATTTAGGTATGTGACTCATTTGGGTACTAACCAATCAGAGAAGAGTTAGGGTTGAAAGTTAGGGTTGAAAGTTAGGGTTGAAAGTTAGGGTTGAAAGTTAGGGTTGAAAGTTAGGATTATTTTTCTATTTTTGTTTGGCCCAGGGTTATAGGGGAATACGAAAATTTAGGTATGTGACTCATTTGGGTACTAACCAATCAGAGAAGAGTTAGGGTTGAAAGTTAGGGTTGAAAGTTAGGGTTGAAAGTTAGGGTTGAAAGTTAGGGTTGAAAGTTAGGATTATTTTTCTATTTTTGTTTGGCCCAGGGTTATAGGGGAATACGAAAATTTAGGTATGTGACTCATTTGGGTACTAACCAATCAGAGAAGAGTTAGGGTTGAAAGTTAGGGTTGAAAGTTAGGGTTGAAAGTTAGGGTTGAATGTTAGGGTTAGGGTTAGGGTTAGGGTTAGGGTTAGGGTTAGGGTTATAGGGGAATACGAAAATTTAGGGTTAGGGTTAGGGTTAGGGTTAGGGTTAGGGTTAGGGTTATAGGGGAATACGAAAATTTAGGTATGTGACTCATTTGGGTACTAACCAATCAGAGAAGAGTTAGGGTTGAAAGTTAGGGTTGAAAGTTAGGGTTGAAAGTTAGGGTTGAAAGTTAGGGTTGAAAGTTAGGGTTGAAAGTTAGGGTTGAAAGTTAGGGTTGACACTTAGGATTATTTGTCTATTTTTGTTTGGCCCAGGGTTATAGGGGAATACGAAAATTTAGGTATGTGACTCATTTGGGTACTAACCAATCAGAGAAGAGTTAGGGTTGAAAGTTAGGGTTGAAAGTTAGGGTTGAAAGTTAGGGTTGACACTTAGGATTATTTTTCTATTTTTGTTTGGCCCAGGGTTATAGGGGAATACGAAAATTTAGGTATGTGACTCATTTGGGTACTAACCAATCAGAGAAGAGTTAGGGTTGAAAGTTAGGGTTGAAAGTTAGGGTTGAAAGTTAGGGTTGACACTTAGGATTATTTTTCTATTTTTGTTTGGCCCAGGGTTATAGGGTTAGGGTTAGGGTTAGGGTTAGGGTTAGGGTTAGGGTTAGGGTTAGGGTTAGGGTTATAGGGGAATACGAAAATTTAGGTATGTGACTCATTTGGGTACTAACCAATCAGAGAAGAGTTAGGGTTGAAAGTTAGGGTTGAAAGTTAGGGTTGAAAGTTAGGGTTGACACTTAGGATTATTTTTCTATTTTTGTTTGGCCCAGGGTTATAGGGGAATACGAAAATTTAGGTATGTGACTCATTTGGGTACTAACCAATCAGAGAAGAGTTAGGGTTGAAAGTTAGGGTTGAAAGTTAGGGTTGAAAGTTAGGGTTGATACTTAGGATTATTTTTCTATTTTTGTTTGGCCCAGGGTTATAGGGGAATACGAAAATTTAGGTATGTGACTCATTTGGGTACTAACCAATCAGAGAAGAGTTAGGGTTGAAAGTTAGGGTTGAAAGTTAGGGTTGAAAGTTAGGATTATTTTTCTATTTTTGTTTGGCCCAGGGTTATAGGGGAATACGAAAATTTAGGTATGTGACTCATTTGGGTACTAACCAATCAGAGAAGAGTTAGGGTTGAAAGTTAGGGTTGAAAGTTAGGGTTGAAAGTTAGGGTTGAAAGTTAGGGTTGAAAGTTAGGGTTGACACTTAGGATTATTTTTCTATTTTTGTTTGGCCCAGGGTTATAGGGGAATACGAAAATTTAGGTATGTGACTCATTTGGGTACTAACCAATCAGAGAAGAGTTAGGGTTGAAAGTTAGGGTTGAAAGTTAGGGTTGAAAGTTAGGGTTGAAAGTTAGGGTTGAAAGTTAGGATTATTTTTCTATTTTTGTTTGGCCCAGGGTTATAGGGGAATACGAAAATTTAGGTATGTGACTCATTTGGGTACTAACCAATCAGAGAAGAGTTAGGGTTGAAAGTTAGGGTTGAAAGTTAGGGTTGAAAGTTAGGG